>NC_081181.1:150632644-150877726 GCF_029867415.1 Vicia villosa
AGCCTCCGATGAAGACCACACTTTGGAACACGCAGCATTTATAGAGGCACTTGCTCCGCTGGTTAAACGAGCACATCTTTGATGGTGAAAAGATAAGGAGAATTGAAAGGCAAGTTACTGTGTCCGGCTCAAATGGAGTAAATTGTTCATAGAAACATGTGACGAACAATGTTGGTGTTCTCATGATGATGTTAGGACCAAATGACATTATCTTGAAGGTGGTAATCTCGTAGATATGTTGATGTGTTTGGCAAGAGCGGATTGTCTAGACCAGCTTATTATGTTGATGATGTTAAATGTTGATGTTGAGTGTTTTTATTCGTAAGAAAATATGTTGTATGTTGTTTTATGGCTCTGTTGTAGTACGTGTTGTCCCATTTATATTGTTGTTATAATATCCAATGCAGATCTTTGTCGTCATTAAACGTCATTAAATCATGAAAATACTGAATTAGTAATTGTGCATATAGTTGAGAAACTGGTCAACAAAATAAAATACTAGTTATTATCGGTTCCAACATTTGGACAATGAGTCATGTTGTGACCAGGAAGACGACACAACAGACATTTTCTTTCCAACTTATCATATGTGTCCATTTCTGTTCTAATATGTGACCTCCTTGGGCGACCGTTCTTGAAAAGGCAGATCACATACAAAATAAAATTTTACAAACTGTCTCTATCATACCAACATAAACATCGTAAACACCACGAGGCAGGGTCTCTCGCTGTCGCGGGCAAACCCCCTTTACCTTATATATAACTATCATATTTGAATTATTTCACTAAATATTAAAAAGACAAATAAAGAAAATTGAATTTATATTTTTTCACTAAATATTAAAAAAGACAAATAAAAAAAATTGAATTTATATTTTCGTTTAAATCTACAAAATTAATTAATTAATATTCAACTCAATGTCTTAATGGTGAATATGTTCTGTCTTATAATGAAGCTAAGCAACTAGCTAGCTATAAATATAAATTTAGAATGCATTTCATCTAGAATCCGCCAATTTGAGAGAGAAGAACAAGAAGAAACTGAAAAGACTCGCTGATCAAGAAACCAAAATTTTCCCTTTCTTGAGGTTTCTCTTCTCTTCCTTGCTCACTACGCTTCTTCTTCGTTCTCTGCTTATTATGTTTGTATTTTCGAATGCGGTTTTCTTTTCTTTTATTTTCCTTGCTCACTACGCTTCTTCTTTCTCTGCTTATTTAGTTTTGTTTGTGATTTGGAATGCCGTTTCACTTTGAGGATGATGTGATTTTTCATCATCAAAGTATAGTGTTTTGTGTAGTTTTAATCGTGTCTTTACTTTTAGTTAATTTTTTTTTTGTAAAATCCAACATACTCGTGAACTTCGTCAGAATTCAAGATTGGTTAATTTGTTTTTCAGTAGTTTATTTTTATCCAAACGAGTTTGACATATTGTTTCGGTTTCTGTTTGTTGCCAGTTTGGTTAATTCTAGTCTTTGTAATGCTGATCATGGTCTTTATGACTAGCAATTTTTGTGGTGCTTGCTGAGTATGTTTGCTGTTAGGATATAAAATTTGTTTGGAGTTTGGAATTTGGAACCCTGTTTGATTTTCTTGTGTTTCATTTGGCATATTCTTTTATGTTACATCAGTTGCAGGCATGTTTTTTTGTGTATGATTTTGTTACCTTATTGAAAGCATTTGGTTATTCGTCTGAAGACGCATCAACATGCATATGTTTTTCTTCAAAGTATTTCATTTACCTTATTGGAAACATTATTGTTTTGGAGAAAACCCTCAACTTTCTTGTTTTTTTCAGTGCAGGATGACGGGACCTTACAATCAATTCACTGGGGAGGAAAGTTATCCGCCTCAAATAACAGTTGGAGTAGACATAAGTGCGTCGCCATACTGTGTTGCGGTGTGGACCGGTAACAAAGTGGAGTATGCAGTCACTAACATGAAGCCATATGACCAAGAAGTGTTGTTTAAGGCTAAAGTTTGCCATATGAGGCTCTTGATTGGCCGGATAGAAACCGAGTCATTGACGCAATCAAGTAAAACATTGCCTTTTCAGATGTTGCTGGCTGAAGCTCCACCTCCCTCTACCAATTCAGAACAAATTCTAGCATCTTATTTGGTTGAATTAAAAGAAGCAGCTCAAAGGGCTTTTAAAGCATCAGTGAGAGGATTAGTCCTAACCCATCCTGCTTCATTCAACAGACTGCAGTTAACTAGAATAACTGCTGTGTGCCGTAAAATGGGGCTGCAATTCCTCCAACTTATCCCTCAGCCAACGGCCGTTGCTATGTTATACGCACAGAAACAACTGCTAGCGTCTTTTGAGGCTTCACCTTGTATTCCTTTTGCAACTATTGGTCCTCGTTGTCATACAAATTGTGACAATATTACTACCGCACTCCTCTTCAACATGGATGCAATTTACACTGATGTTGCTGTTACTTCTGCAACATCCGAAGGCAAATGGCAAATCAAAGCGATTGTCGGTAGCGCAATTGGCGGAGAGCAGGTAGTTGCAAATAGTATGCGACTTTTCATCCCAGATTTTGAAAACAAATTCAAGAAGGAAGGAAGAAACAAGAAATTCAGATCAATTGATTTACTTAGAGCAGTAACTCTAGAAGCAATTCGTCAATTTAAGGATAAAAATGAGGCTAGGTTTGATTTAAACATGGAAAATGGTCATAAGATTCGAAATGTGGTAAAAAGGGAACAGTTTGCGCAAGTAAACAACGAGGTGTTTCAAATGTGTGAAAGGCTCATACGGCGATGCTTGCAAGATTCAAAAATTAAAACGGAGAGTTTAGATGATATCATTGTTATAGGTGAATTTGGGGGCATCTTAAAGCTGCTGAATATGTTTAGCAGTACTCGTGTACCTATCAATTCTCAGGCCATTGAGGTAGATATAAATCCATTGAATGTAGATATTAATCCTATCAAAGCTATCGACGTAGCTATAAATTCCCTCCAATCTGCACTTTGCGGTGCAGCATTGGCAGGGGCGGTAAGAACTGATGATAAGATGAAATTGATCCATTCTCCAAGCACATCCCATTCGCTCGGAATTCGAGCGAATGGTAGCTTTCTGTGTTTCATTCCGAGAAACACTCTCTTACCAGCTAGCAAAGTTATGCAGTTAACAACCATTCATGATGATCAAATGGAGGGAATGCTTATAGTATATGAAGGGGAGGAAAAGACTGTAGAGCAAAATCAACTATTGGGGATCTGTCGACTAAAGGACTTGCCCGAAATGCCAAAAGGTGTTCCTATAATTGAAGTGGAGATGGCAATTGACAGCGGAAACCAGTTGAGAGTCGCAGTTGCAAGTTTCCCGTTTATCGAGATGCCAAAGCCAATGATCAACCACACAAAGCTTTTGCATTACCTGGGAGAAAATAGGATTGATGGTGACAAAAAGGACTTGGCCACTTTCGTCAAGAAGAAATAAAATCATGGAGATTTGCAGCATATTGTTTGTTATGTGTTTCAGTAGCAGATAATAATGTTTAGCTCTTATGTTTGTTTTGTGTTTCAACAGAAAGTAGCAGATATTGATGTTTAGCTGTTATGTAACATGATATATAGAATTGTCAAAATTTTACACAATGTTTGTAACATGATATATGGAATCTCGTTGGAAGGATATCAAAGTTTTAAAAAAATAGATTAAGTACTAAAATTGATTAAGTCACGAGAAAAAGGATGAGTCGCATCCTCAGCTTACACTAGTTTTACATTGAGAATCCTGTATTTCGCGATTATATAATAGGCCTATATATGGCAATGTTATGAACTCTTATTAGATTTTCGGTGTAAAACTATTTTGAAGGTTGCTTGCAGCTCAAGAAAGCTTTTCATACATGATCATAATCCTCTGGCAAATGCCAAGGATATTGATAATAAGCTGTGAAAGGATCGAAAATAACTGGAATACAACCGGATATAAGTGAATCAAAAACCGATTTTCTCGTTGGACTATCTCCCGGTGGCTGCAAGCAAAACTCTGACTCCACAAAAAGTTCTATAATTGATTCTGGCTCATTACATTTATCAGAACTACAACTCAAAAACTTGCATTTACTGTCACTTTTCAAACTGCATTGGTCGATTATTATCGACCTTATGTGGTCATCCGCATCATTCCGCGCTGTACCAGCAAAACTCATGAGATTCTTCCGATTTGATCTTATGATTTTCAGCTGCCAGTCAATTATATCATTGTCCGATTTCGGATGAAAATAAGTCGGATGAGGAATTCCTATATTGTTCAAATGCCACGGTTGGCGTTCGATCAATAACTTAATTGGATTCTGCATATTTTCAAGCTCTAACAATCTAGTTCCCCAAGGAGAATCACCAGTCCTTCTAAAATCCCAAGGAATTTTCCCCAAAACAAAAACATGATCCTTACCTAAATTCTTTTCCATGTAACTTGTCTCTCAAGCCACTTCAATAACTCCAAACCCAAACCATCTTTTTTATCATTCGAAACATTCTTGAAATGCCATCTCAACACATCAAGTCCACCATAGAATGGAACATAGAAAAGCTTAGCATCATTCTCATTATAAAATGGATATTATCATACCAAAAATCAGATTTTTTAGATAATTTGAGTACAAATGCTATACTAGATTTGATATGAACTTCCTAAAATCTAAGCTCAATTTATGGTTTGGAATTTGTTTCCAAGCAATTTCCATTTTATGTGAATCCATTTGATACTCGCTAATTTGTTTAGAGAAGAAGATTGATTTCTATTTCGATATGCAGCAGCTTCTATTCTCTATGAAGTTTAATGTTCTGTGGCCATTTAGTTTCTATCTATACTACAATTTATGAAACAATACAAAAACAACAGTTACAAACTAACGATATTTTTACATCAAGAATCAAAGAATGGATCCATTAACTAACTTAGCTCTCTGAATCATTACATCATTAAATAAATTATCAACTTCCTTGCTTATATCATCAAATATCTTATTTAACTCACACAGCTTTCTCTGCAAATCTTTGGCTGCATCATATCTTACTTCATCCCCAGCTACAAGGTAAGCAATACCATTATACATCTCTTTGATCTCGCAGAAGCTCGGCTTTTTCTTCACTAACTTGTCACTGATTTAGAAGTCAAGTGTGGCGACTAGAGAACTTTCAAACCCACCAGCAGTTTTTCTTAGTTCCATGTATGGATTACAATCACCATATAAGCAAGATAAGAGAACTCCACAAACCCAAAATCCAGTACTCTTCATTTCCTGTACACCCTCATGAACAATCCACTCCTTACCGGAAAAATTCTTTGCTTTTTGATCTTTTGTGTGAAGATATCTACCAAAATTGGAGCTAAAACACTCTGATGGTTGGATTGCTTTCAAATGTTTTCTAGCCAAAGAATGTGACTTTTCCTTTTCCTTCAAAGTCAAACTCAAACCATGAGCTAGAGAAAGCCTAGCTTGGCAAAGATGAGAAAAAGAAGAAGAAATGGAATTCAGAAGGTCCAACAAACTCATGGTATAGTTGAGATACACTTCAATGGAATCAACCTCCCATTGACTCATTGGATGATCACTGTCCACTAAAAGTTACAAGGATTTTCACAACTCAGACAACGCGCTTTATGCATCTTGTCAGGAACTGGGACTGTATCTTCAGTCACTCTGCGCCAGCCTGCTTCTACGACTATCAGTGTTGCATTCGAGGTTAGAGAACTAACACCAACTACCTTCACTATTAGAGATTTTAACATTACAAGTATCATCATTTCTATCTCCTTTTTATTGAATCCTCTCAATAGTTCTAGTTTAGTAGCAAGTTAATAATGTGCAATGCATACACTGTAATCATCGTTATGCACTAGTAAGCATTTTATTTTTCATGCTGGCAGGGGCGATTCCAAATATTATGCTTATCTGGCTCTTACTTGGTTGCTGAAGATGGTGGACCTCAAAATCGAACTGGTGGCATTAGTGTTTCCCTTTCTAGTCCGGACGGTCATGTTATTTGGCAATGGCGTTGCTAGGCTTATTGCTGCAAGCCCTGTCCAGGTATATTTCTTTATCACAATCTTATAATGGCCTTATAACATTGGTGATTCTCGTTCACAATCATAAGATAGATACTTGAGATTCAATCCTTTCCCTCCCAAAACTAATGACACTTTGGTTGCTGCAGGTGGTAGTTTGCAGTTTCGTATATGGCGGCTCTAAGGCGAAGACTGCCACAAAAGAAGGTGATGGTTCAGAGCCTCAGAGTAGCGACCAGTTAGCTTCTCCAGGAAGTGAACCATCTAATCAAAACTACACAGCTTCTGGAACAGGAACAGGCACAATGTGGCTTGGATCAAGGCCAGTAGATGAGAAAAGTGAACATCCACACACTGGTATTGACTTGATGCATGGGTGAAAGTTATTCTCTATGTTGTAATTATATTTATCTGTTGTTGTAAATGTACTTAATTTGTGAGCATTGTGACTCACTTCGCATGATATTATTCCTATTGGTGTGTGTCACAAGTTAGCACTAACCTATGTTGTAACAGTTGAAACATTTTAGGGTTAAGTAACAATCTTGACTTGTGCAGAGAAAAGAAAGTTTAGGTGAAATAGAGGCCATTTCTTTCTTACCTTTTACTAGTTTATTTATCAAACTAATCAGCATACTAATTGGAATGCCATGATTAGATTTGTTTCACCAATAACTAATTTGTACTAAATTATGTTCGTGCGAGCCAAGTTTGAAACATAAGATCCTATGTTGCGTTGCATATACAGATATACTACACATTCGAGCAAACATCTTTAGTAAAACACTCTGTTTTGGATATGGATATTTATCATGCATACAACTATATCAGATCCTTAGCAAAACTGCAAACCATTTAAACCAAAAATCATAATTTTTGAGGGATTATACTTAAACTCTCGGTTGCATTTTGAGATTTCATTCTATCTATTAGAGTTGTTTCCAAGAATCATCCTAATTGTATTATTCAATCTTGAATCAATCTATGCATTCTTGACTGTCAAATAGCATTTTTACTAAACAAAACCATCTTTGGATCAATTGCTTTTGTAATTTACAAGTTCAAACAAATTTCCAAACAAACCTTCACCACTATTGCCAACCTTTAAAAGTTTCATATTTGATAGCTTCTTAGACCATATAGCCATCTCAACTTCATCGAAGGTGATAATAAACATTCTTTACCTTAAAGAAGAGCATCCTTCAAGTATTCAAAGAATAAGGGTAATGAGATAGAGCAGTGTATATATACTCCTAAAACAATGGCAATGTTACCAATTCTGCACCAAAAACAATGACAATGCTACCAATTTCTTCACCTAATCCTTTTTTCATTATTCATCCATCAAACAACCTCATTTTCCTCAGCTGCTATTGATCCCACACAAGGCTTCACTCATGTTTCATTAGATAACTCAAACTTTGTTATTCAAAAGCCTTACAATATTCCAGTAAACCAGCGTTACAACTTTACAAATGGTGTGCACCAATTTTGGATATTCCCCACAGACAAGCCTTTCATGAGTGGCAGCAATACAAAGCCACGAACCGAGATTCGTATCAGTGTAAGTGTGTATTTGGTTCTACGGTAACAAAACTTATTTTACATGACATTATATCTTAAGTTTTCACTTTGCACTTGCAGAAACATGAGTATACATCTGGTATATGGCAATTTGAAGGGTATGCTTATGTTCCTAGTGGCACAAGCGGCGTGTGTATTATGCAAGTGTTTGGCGGCAGATCTACTGCGACAACTACACAACTTAGGATCTACGATGGTTCGTTAACTTATTATAATTCTCCTCATGTTCTGTCTCAGAATATCTATGACAGGTGGTTTAAGGTAAACGCGATTCATGACGTGGATGCTAACAATGTTAAGGTTTATATTGATGGAGTTCTCAAGCGCGATGGGGCTGGCTCGGAGCTGGTACTCACTACTTCAAGTTTGGGGTTTATGTACAAAATGATCATTCCAATCGCATGGAATCTCGTTGGAAGGATATCAAAGTTTTTAAAAAATAGATTAAGTACTAAAATTGATTAAGTCACGACAAAAAGGATGAGTCGCATCGTAAGTTTACACTAGTCTTACATTGACATCAAATGAGAATCCTGTATTTCGCAATTATATAACAGGCCTATATATGGCAATGTTATGAAGTCTTATTAGATTTCGTTGTAAAACTATTTTGAAGGTTGCTTGCAACTCAAGAAAGCTTTACATACATGATCATGGATTTAGATTGATAAACAAAAAAAATTAGTAATCATTCAACAATGAAACAAAATAACTAGTCCTTAAATTTGCTAACCCTATGAAGCAGATTATTGATAGTAATTGCAAATGCATCCTGAAACTTTTCAAGCTCAGCATTGTGATCACCATATACTAATCCAGGAAATAGTTCATATACAATATACCTCCTCATGTTTTCTCTCTCTCTCAAAGAAATATTTCCAAGCTTCTCCACAACATTCACATTCATTTCTCTCACCTCTTTTTTGTCCATGAACACAGAATATTTATCATAATCCTCTGGCAAATGCCAAGGATATTGATGATAAGCTGTGAAAGAATCAAACAATTAATGGATTATTGTAGCTGTTTCTGTAGTCGAGATCCATTAACTAATTTAGCTCTCTGACTCAATACATCATTAAATAAATTATCAACTTCCTTGCTTATATCATCAAATAGCTTATTTAACTCACACAGCTTTCTCTGCAAATCTTTGGCTGCATCATGTCTTACTTCATCCCCACCAACAAGGTAAGCAACACCATTATTCATCTCTTTGATCTCGCAGAAGCTCGGCTTTTTCTTCACTAACTTGTCACTGATTTTGAAGTCAAGTGTGGCAACTAGAGAACTTTCAAACCCACCACCAGTTTTTCTTAGTTCCATGTATGGATTACAATCACCATATAAGCAAGATAAGAGAACTCCACAAACCCAAAATCCAATACTCTTCATTTCCTTTACACCCTCATGAATAATCCACTCCTTACCGGAAAAATTCTTTGCTTTTTGATCTTTCGTGTGAAGATATCTACCAAAATTGGAGCTAAAACACTCTGATGGTTGAATTGCTTTCAAATGTTTTCTAGCCAAAGAATGTGACTTTTCTTTTTCCATCAAAGTCAAACTCAAACCATGAGCTAGAGAAAGCCTAGCTTGGCAAAGATGAGAAAAAGAAGAAGAAATGGAATTCAGAAGGTCCAACAAACTCAGGGTATAGTTGAGATACTCTTCAATGGAATCAACCTCCCATTGACTCATTGGATGATCACTGTCCACTAAAAGTTTTGCAAAAGCTTTGTTGATGAAGGGCAAGAGACCAAAACATGTTTGAAACCATGACAGTGACAAAGTTTCTGACTCTGACTCAGGTTCCAATTCCAATGCTAATTGATGAATGCATTTGGAAACATGAGAGTGAAAAGAATGAAGTGATGAAGATGATAAGTCTTGGTTTGGTTGAGGATGACACTTGTGGTGATTCTTCTTCATGATGAAGAGTTTTGCTAATTTGTCTACTACCATTGATAATTTGATGTTAGAACAGAAAGATGCTATAAAGGTTGGTCTTTTTGGGTAAGCTAAGTAGTAAGTTTGAGTGGTTTTGTTTGTTTATTAAGGTTATGTTTGTGTGCGTGGTTGGTTATATAGGCATGTTGATGTGTAGAAGAACAAACAACATAGAAAGTCACATTTAAAACATGATAGAAATAAGTGGGGACAGTAACTTGGTTGTGGTCTAAGTTTAGACTAAAAACACGCTGACGCACAACTGGATCCACTACTACTACAAGATAAGCTTAATGAACGTGTTTGGAGGAATCTTGCTTCATTCATGACATTCTACGTAATAAAGTCATGATCATTTTGCTGACTAATTAAGCGTGTACAAGTTTGGATAATAATAATAATAATAAATTATAACATTAAAACGTGAAGATTTTTTATGGTATATTTGAATTCTCTCACGTTAAGATTGGGAAACTTCTCATTCAATGAGTGGATGACCCTTAGACCGAATACCTATGATTTTAAGCGATCAGTTTAATTTGTATCAACTAAGGGTTTTGCGGTGCGATTTGAGCGGTTTTTACGGTAAAAGTCATCCGATCCGCAAGAAAAAAATGCATGCGATTTGGTTTGATTATTTTTAAAAATAAAATAAAATAAAACCAAACCAAACTAATACGATTTGGGTTGTTTCGATTTTGTACTTGATTTTTATAGATTCATAATACACATATATAAGACAACATAATTTTGTGTTTATTCATTCATACATGATCATAAAATAAATTTATTATTCAAATAAGTTTATTATAATTTAATACATAAATATGAATTGCGTCTTATAATTTTATCTTATGTCTAATGGAGATAATATACATGAAATTGCGTTCTTAAATAAATTTGAAATACTATTGTATTTCATATATAAAGGAATGCAAAAATAATGTTCATTAATTTTTTTAATCTTATCTTTATCGACGTTAACAAATAGAAAACAAAAAACAAAAATAAATACATATAGTGATTTCATTTTAAATAAAATTAATAGTATTTTATTTTTTATTGATATGTAAATTAAAATAAATATCATACAAATAATATGATAAAATATACATATTAATTTCTCTAAAGAATTAAAAAAATATATAATGAATTGTAAGTTTTGTAACATAATGCGATTTGCTTTGATTCGGTTTGCAGAATACAAACCGTAAACCGAACCAAACCATGCATTTTTGTTAGAAAGTGACACGAACTGATTCGAATCAAATGCGATTTTTGCGATTTTTCGATTAGGTTTGGTTCGGCTAGCGATTTTATATTGGACCGGTTCGGTTTAAACACCCCTAGTATCAACGACTCGCGTTGTCTTTACATTACATAGTTGGGTTACTTATTAGATTAGCTAGAAGGGATGAAGGATTATGAAGACGAGATTACACGAAGTGTAGGACATATTATGTGGATCCTTTTGTCAATCAGGAAACAATATCACATGTGTTATAAAATAAAGAAATAAGATAAAAGAGAAGAGAGAGAAATAGAATGATTATGTATTATTTCATCGATATAATTTTACAAAGAGATTAGTCCTATTTATAGGATAATATTCAGACAATATAATAAATACAAATTGTTATAAATAAGAAATAAAATCATTGAGAAACAATTATCCAATTATTCATAGCACTTTCCCTTATATGTTTGTTTTGGATGTGTCTCGTTAAAAATTTTACTAGAAAAAACTCAGTGGGGAAAAAACCTAGTGAAGAAAAAAGAGTGCAATATCCTTTTAAAATAAATTTATTTCTTCCCCTTAACTAAACGATTATTTCTTCGACGATGAAGATTAATCTTTTGTACTAGTTTATTAAAAGTTCTACTTGAGAGTGAATTTGTGAAGAGATCAACAAGATTATCACATGAACGAATTTGTTGGATGTTTATATCATCATTATTCTGAAGATCATGAGTGAAAAAAACTTTAGAGATATGTGTTTTGTTCTGTCTCCTTTAATGTAACCATCTCTTAATTGAGTGATGCTTGCAGTATTATGGTCGTTGTATTTGTTTTTCCATAAGACAAACCACAAGTATTTTGTATGCGTTAGATTAAGGATCTCAACCAAACGCATTCTCGAATTGCCTCATGTAGTGCTAAAAGTTTTGCATGCTTATATGAACTTGGTGCTATTGTTTGTTTCACCAATCTCAATGAAATAGTTGTACCACCACATGTAAACTAATACATGTTTGTGATCTACCATTGTGAGGATATGACAAGTAACATGCATCTGCATAACCTGTTAATTCGAGTTTGGATACTTTGGTATAAAATAGACCCATGTCTATTGTACCTCTAAGATAACAAAGTATATATTTGAGTCTGTTCCAATATCTTCGTGCAAGTGAAGAACTGTATATTGCTATATATCAGGACGTGTATAATTAGCAAGATACATTAGTGCTTCAATCGCACTGAGATGTGGTACTTTAGAACCAAAAAATTCTTCATCCTTTTCTCGAGGCTTGAAAGGATCTTTCACTACATCTAGTGATCTAACAACCATTGGAGTAAACAACCGGTGAAATTTGTCCAATCGAAGTGTTTTAACACTTTTTTTATATAGCATTCTTTATGTACAAATTCCTTTATCCAAATGCTTAATTTGTAAACCTAGAAATAATTTTATCTTTCCTAGGTACTTCATCTCAAACTCTTTCTTTAAACAATTCATAGCTTTTGAAAGCTCTTCAAGAGTTCCAATAATATTTATGTAATCAACATAGACATCTATTATTGCACATTTTTTTCTTGATCTTTTTATAAAAATACAAGGACAAATGAAGTTATTTGTATATCCCTCTCTAAGCAAATATTCACTAAGAAAGTTATACCACATGCGTCCAGATTGTATCAGCCCATAGAGAGATTTGTTCAATTTTATGGAGTAGCTTTCTCGAGATTTGGAATTATGTGCATTTGGTATATTGAACCCTTCAAGGAGTTTCATGTAAATTTAACTATCAAGTGAACCATACAGATAAGCTGTTACAACATCAATCATGTACAAATTAAGCCCTTCATGTGCTATAAGGCTTATTAAATATCGAAAGTGCTTACATCCATTACAGGTGACTATGTTTCATCAAAACCACGACCGCTGCCACGCGCACGACAACAACCACGATTTTGCACATAGTGACCGTGTCTTGCTACATTCACTTCTAGGAATGGAGTTGTACCTGCGGGACGAGCCTCATGATTTTTCATCAAGAGTTCATTATTTTGTTCAGCCACAAGAAGACAAGATATCACATCAGAGTATTTATTAAATCCTTTTTTTCGATATTGCTGTTGTAGGAGCACATTGGATGCATGAAAAGTGGATAATGTATTTTCCAAGATATCTTCATCACTTACTTTTTCTCCACATAATGTCAGCTTAGAGGTTATTCTAAACATTTCAAAATTATAATCACTTACAGTTTTAAAATCTTGCAAGCGTAAATGCATCCAATCATAACGAGCTTTTTGGTAGAATAACCAATTTTCGATGAACATATCTCTCTTTTAAATTTTTCCACAAAGTATACGGATCAGTTACGGTAAGACATTCATTTTTAAGGTCCTCAAGAAGATGACGACGAAGGAATATCATGGCTTTTGTCTTTTGTTGATCAGATGATGTATTTCTTTCTTTAATAGCATACATCAGCCTTTTGTATTTAGATGGATTTCAGCATCTAGAACCCAAGGCAAATAATTCTTTTCCGAGATGTCAAGAACCCCGAAGTCAAATTTTGCAAGATTTGTCATACTTAATTCTATCATAATTCTGGTACGGGACGCACATTTGTTTTAGATGTATATTTTTTAACAGAAAAATGTCTGGTACCCGTTAAAAAATAATAGGCTTAATTGCAACTTTGATCCCCCTATTTAGTATTTTTCTTGATTTTGGTCCTCCTATTTTAAAAACCACTATTTTAATCCCTTTTTTAAGTTTTCAGGTGAATTTTGGTCCCCATTCAATTTCTGACTTATTTTTAATGATGTGGCGCTAGTTTACTGACGTGTCAATGCTAAATCATTTTAAAATTAATCTAATTTTTTAATAATATTTTCTTAATAACAATAATAATAATAACAACTTAATAATATATTAATAAAATCATTTATATTCTTTTTTTTCTTAACCAAACACAAACAAACCTATGACTCTAACAAGAAAATTAACGTGCAAATTTATCTTCCCCTTTCTTCTCTCCACAGTCAACCTTGATGAAAAAATCCAACAACATCAAATCTCCAAATTAGAAAACCTGCAAATTCAACTCTAGATTTTCTTCATTCCTCAAGCATAAACCATTGAAAAGAACCATTCCAAATCTATATACTCGTATCATCTTCGGAAAAGGCGAAAATAATCAAATACCAAATTGATTTTCAAATTTAGGGTTTCAATTTCAATTTAAAACTGAATGAAATTGTTGAAGTTCTGGAGAAAACAAAATCCAGAGAAACCCAGATTTTCTTCATTTGCATTTTCTTTCTCTGATACATTGTTTTCTTGCCTATTAACAAAAGTGGGTTTCCATGGATGAAAATACCATAGTCAAATTAAAACCAACCCATGAAATCTAAATTTTTAGGTTTGTTTTGTTTTAGATGAAATTAGAAATAATGTAATTTCTCTTCTAATACTTACCTCGAAACATAACTTGGATTTGCCATACCGATCGAATCAGAAAACGAATCGCAAAAAGAAGGGTTGTATTGTATGCTTGTGTTCTTCGTGGTGATGGATTGTATTAGTTAGGGTTCATGGTGGGTGATGGGTTGTATCGTGTTGATGATTGTATGTATGCCTGTGTTTTTCAGAAAACCTATCCCTATTGTTTTCTCAATAATGTTGGTAAAATATTTGTTAAATTATTTTGTTAATTTTAATTTACTATTTAAATTAATTGATAAAATATAATCATATTAATAATATTTTAATATTTAATGGATTAAAATGATGTGGAATAAATATTACATGCCAGCTCAACAAAAAAATGCGTCATGTCACTGAAAATAAGCACCAAATTGAATGGGGGACCAAAATTCTCTTGAAAACTTAAAAAAAGGGACTAAAATAGTGGTTTTTAAAATGAGGGGACCAAAATCAAGAAAAGTGTTAAATAGAGGGACCAAAGTTGCATCTAGAACCCAAGGCAAATAATTCTTTTCCGAGATGTCAAGAACCCCGAAGTCAAATTTTGCAAGATTTGTCATACTTAATTCTATCATAATTCTGGTACGGGACGCACATTTGTTTTAGATGTATATTTTTTAACAGAAAAATGTCTGGTACCCGTTAAAAAATAATAATTGAATGTATATATAGAAAAATGCCTGGTACCCGTAAAAAAAAAAAATTGAATGTATAGAAAAATGTCTGGTACCCATGAAAAAATAATAATTGAATGTACAGGAAAATGTCTGGTACTTGTAAAAAAAATAATTAAATATATAGAAAAATATCTGGTACTCGTAAAAACATTTAGATCAATAAGATTTTTTAATACAAAATATAATTTTGTTATAAAATATGTGAATAATAGAATAAAAAAATGTAATAAAATAATAGAAGCAAAAAAAATCATGAATGGAAAAAATTAAAGAGAAATCTTATTAATATATAAAAAATTAATATTTGAAAATAAGAATAAAAGATATGAAGATATATTAATTCATTAAGAGTAGAGGAAGATATATTGAAAAATGTCTGGTACCCGTGAAAAAATAATAATTGAATGTATAGAAAAGTTTTCGGTACCCGTAAAAAAATTGAATGTATAAAAAAATGTCTGGTACCCGTAAAAACACTCAGATCAGTAAGATTTTTTAATACAAAATATAATTTTGTTATAAAATATGTGAATAATAGAAGCTAAAAAAATGTAATAAAAAATAGAAGTTAAAAAAAATTATGAATGAAAAAAGTATGAGAAAAATTAAAGAGAAATCTTATTAATATAAAAAAGAAAATAATATTTGAAATAAGAATAAAAGATAGGAAGATATATTAATTCATTATGAGTAGAGGAAGGTATATTGAAAAATGTCTGGTACCCGTAAAAAAATAATAATTGAATGTATAAAAAAAAATTTGGTATTTGTAAAAAAAATTAAATGTATAAAAAAATGTCTGGTACCCGTAAAAACACTTAGATTAATAAGATTTTTTAATGTAAAATATAATTTTTTTATAAAATTTGTGAATAATAGAAGCTAAAAAAATATAATAAAAAATATAAGCTAAAAAAAATTATGAATGAAAAAAGTATGAGAAAAATTAAAGAGAAATCTTATTAATATAATAAAGAAAATGATATTTGAAAATAAGAATAAAAGATAGGAAGATATATTAATTCATTAGGAGTAGAGGAATATTATTTAAATTTGAAATTTATGAAGAAAGAGAAAATTGAAAGAAAAAAAATTTAATAATATATTATACATGTATAGATGAATGAGTTGACAATGTATAGTAAAAGTTGGTATATGCATTGATAATGTGAAGATTGATTTGATTGATACAAAAATTTATTTTATTAATATATTTATTTGAGAATCAATACTATACTAAGAAAACTAAAGCCTCAGTTAATTACATTCTAATCCAAAAAAAATCAAAGGATTAATCAATATTTAGGGATAACTTCGTCATTACATATATTTTAATACTACTAATTTATTTTAATCATATTAATCATTATGGTTACTTGCAATTAATAACTTTTCACGCTGACCAAAGAAATACCTACTACTATTCCCCTATTCAAAATAAAAATGTCGTTTCCAAGGGTGCTCCCCCATCACGCTTGCGCCCATGCAAATTCCTGTAGCCGGCAAAAATTGATTTCGTGTATTGGGAGTACTGCAATGCATCATCTACATATAAACCCTCACACAATCAGAATCTCTCATCTAGCATATTGCTCAACCATTCCAAAACATGTTGCAAAACTCCCATTCACCTTAATCGTGAAAAAAAAATTTCAATTTCCTGGTAGAATGTCTCGCAAAACAGATTTCGTATGCGATATAGATGATTCCAAAGAAATCTGGCGTCTTGCTGTTCGTAACAATGACCTGTGGAGCGTCGTCAATAGCAAAGGTGTCGCACACCTTCGAACCCTTCTTCTTTTGTCTTACGATTATGATTTTGTCTTAACCCACTATGGCAGCGACAAGACGCGATTTTGAATTCTGTTCGTTATTTCGCGACTCTTTGGATTATAGATCTAACCCATAACCACACTAATCTTCGTCTCCGATTCTATGATATTTTAGAAATTCATCTTTCATTTCAATCTCTCTTTCACTATTTCTCACTCTAAGTTCACAGTTGGAACTAAGATTTATTCTTAAACGTTGAAAAGAGTTTACGGGAAAGAGTTTATGAGAATAGATCTTGAATTAGTAGTTAATATTTTTATATTTATTTTCATCATTTATGTTGTTATAATTTCATATTTGTTGTTCTGTGAATCTTTAAATGGTGTTATGTGAATCTTTGTCGTTGCTGTTGCGCTGTGATTTATGATTGAAGGGTTTGTTTTTTTTCTTATTCTTATTTTAGGGTTTATGTTAGGAAGCAAGATGCAGAGCAATGGATGGAAGATTACTGTTAATGAATCTAAGGTTTACCATAAGTTATGTAATAAGTTAATATTACGATTGATTAAATAATGTGCTTTTAGCAGCTGCTGATATGTTCTTTTTTTGTTGATTGTAGCTAGAGATTCATCTTTTGTGAACATCTGCGCTGGATCTGTGTTGGGGCAATGCATTTCCGGCGGCGACTTTTCATGATGTGTTATATCAATTTCCATGTGGGTATTGAATAAAACTTTATTTCTTATTGGGATTTAAGGGTTTTTTCATGTTATTTGATTCATGTTTTATCTTTATTTTAAAAGATTTCTTATATTTTAATGTAGCGTTTTCTGATTTTTATATAGTTCAACTTTTGTTGGTAGTGTTGGGTTGCATTAATTGGTATATGGTGCATTAAACTGAATATATTTGTTCTTTCCAGGAATATTTCATACAAATTGATGGCACATTTAACAAAATTGACCATGATAATAATAATGCAGGTCTGCTGTGTCATGAGTGCACTTCTGCCTCCTTGCGGTTAGCGTATCATGAACTGATCGCCGCATATGATTCAGTTTGGCTCAAGTGGTAGTTTTATATCTGTTGGAATTTCGAATCGATCAAACTCATGCAGGTGTGACTCTGTAGCATAGTTTTGTTCTGCACGGGTAAGTTTTTTTTCCGAATCTGTTACTGCAACAGTGTTGTTTGGCTACATTGTTGTTTCCAAATCTGTTACTACAACAGTTTTTTAAATTATTCTATATATTTTAATGTCAATTTTTATTTATTACTTAAATCACATTGCAAAGGTATTCCATGCTCAAATCACTACACGTATACTTGATGTTATTTGATAATTCTTCCATAACTACATCCTTGCTCTTTCAACATCCCCTTCAACTTCATAACCTAAAGACAACACAATAGAACTAACAGTAAGTTTTTTCTTCTTTATTTATTCTATTGAATTCAGTAAAATGAGACAGGGTTATGTAACTAACCGTGAGTTTTCTGAGTATGATAAAATTGATATGAGAATTCTTCCTTGATTCCAAATCAGACAACAACTATTTCAAATCAGACTTGGTCACTCTACTAAGATTGAAGAGGTAATTTTGTGTTAATACATGTGTTGAATGCCAACAAATTCAAGGATATAATAAATAATAATGCTTATTATCTTCTTGCGAATGAGATCATTGATCGTCATTGCTTCAATAAATTTCTAATCTATTGATCGTCGGAACTTATCTTCTTGCGAATGAGA
Organism: Vicia villosa; assembly: GCF_029867415.1. Taxonomy (NCBI): domain Eukaryota; kingdom Viridiplantae; phylum Streptophyta; class Magnoliopsida; order Fabales; family Fabaceae; genus Vicia; species Vicia villosa. Next base: position 150,651,135 of record NC_081181.1, read on the forward strand.
TCATTGATCGTCATTGCTTCAATAAATTTCTAATCTATTGATCGTCGGAACTTTTTGTACATGTAAGACAATTCCATACATTTGATATATCTCATAATATTTCCTCTACAGATTATGTATAAGTGCCTTTGGTAAGTTGATTGACGATTTCATTCGGACTGAATAGAGGTCGTATGATTTTTTATCGAAAAATGCAGTGCTTTTAATTTTTCCTTTCACCTTGCTTTCAATCCAACATTAGAGTGTGTTTCACCTATTCTACCTCTTTAGTTGAACATTTTCAATCAAATTATTGGTACATCTTAAAATTTCATTTTTATTTGAGTTATCCTTTGGACAGTGTTTCAGTCCAAGCTTAACTCAGCCTAACCATAGTCAGTTTTATATTTTTGAGAAATAATAGTAATTATAATTGCATGTATATATGATAATTGCATGTATATAAGGATTATGTGTCCGTTCTGTGTATATCTGCACCGGATTGAAAGTCGCCTGCTACTGGTTTTGGCTTCGGACAGGTATTTGGTATATCTGCGTAATTGGATTTGAATTTGGAGTTGCTGTACAAAAGCTTGGGGCTAGAGGATTTAAAGTTGAGCTAAAGCTAAAATTCTGTTTCTGGGGATTTAGGCGCTGTGCGAGTTCAAATAGGTTATGTTGACTTATTTTTCTGGTGTGTTAGGTGTTTTGCCCGCATATAATCTCAGATTTCTCTTGCATCGGTGTGGTCAGACGGCATTTTTTGATCTGTTTAAAATTTCAGGAATCAATTAGGGTATTTCTGCTAAGAATTTTTTTTTATTAATCTGTTAGAATGATTGATTGTAAAGAGGGTTGTCTGAAATTGATGTGCTTGAGTTTTGTCAATGTAATGGGGTTGGAAGTTTGGCGTAGTCTGTATGTATTTAAACTTAATGTGACAGAATTAATTATATGAGAAATAAAGAGGCTGAATCAATTTTTAGAATGGATATTTTATAATCTTTGAACCACTTTATATTTTGTATTTATTGTGATATAAGTAAATGATAGAGAATTTAATTTTTAAAATATTCTGAGTAAACATTTAGATAGATGTTCAGATTTCACTATATAGGCTATAATTTGGTTTGTGAATTGTGACTTAGCTGGCTGCCCAATTGAATAATAATTATAAAATTTGTTTTAATAGTTAATAATGGATGATGATATCAAATATTTTCATTACTTTTTTGGTTATAGAACATTTCTTTCTACTATTGTAGGGTAGCTAATAAATATCAATTAATTTGATTAATTTTATGGAATTCAATTTTATTCATTATCATAATAATTATTATAATTTGGTAGTAAATAAATAGTTTTAATAAATGATTTTCAAAATTCTTGGTTTTAAAAATAAAATACTATGGTTCTAAAAATAAATTACTATTTAAGATTATTGTAGCTTTTAAAATGAAATTGATGTTTTTTTTTTTTTGGACTTATAGTTTTAGTGTATAAAATGTCAAACATGTAATATAATAGAATTTATCAACTATATTAAATAATTATTTTAATTTAAATTATGATTTAATAATATTATATGATATAATTGAAATATATGTTTTAATCTTTCAAATATTTTTTCTTTTTAATTTGCGTATCTTTTATATATATTTATTAACCATCGTTATATATTTATTTATTATTTATAAATTAAATTCATTCTCACAATCGTTATGATTATTTTTAAAACATATCATTAACATGATCATAAAATCATATAATATCAATAGAATCCATAAATTTACAATTCAGAAAAACTTAAAAATTATAGGCATGTCCGACGTGCCGAACCTATTTTTCTAACGGGCCGACAAAATATTTACTTAAATTGAACAAATATTATATATCATATGTTGTAACGGGCCGACAAAATATAGGTTTTTTAATCCATATATTAATTTTTTTGAATTTTTTGAAATATTTAACTCAATTTGTTTATAATTAAAAATCAAATTTTTTTAAACAACTAACTTATAAAATAAAATACAAGAATATGAAATCAAAGTGAAATTTTTTTAAACACTTTAAAATTAATGTTATGTTTCTATGACATTCAGAATTTCAAATATTATATTTTTTTAACCATCAAAGCACTATATTTATTTAATATTTCTGACAATATTGTGCGATCTGTACGAATACACGTGTAGATGACTAATTAATTATTTTATTTATTTTTAAACTAAACTATACATTTTTTTACGGGTCGAGATTACTTAATTTATATATCTTTTATATACTTTCTTAACCATCACTATACTATATTTATTTATTATTTATAATGATATTGCGTGATCCGTATAAATGCATGGGTAAATGACTACTTAATTATATATATTTTATATACTTTTATTAATCATATATTATATTTATTTATTATTCATAATTACATTTGCGCGACCCGTGCGAACGCACGGGTAGATGACTGCTTAATTATTTCATTTATTTATTTTTTCATTTATTTTTTCTACTAAAGTATATATTTCTAACTAAATTAAATTAATATTTATATAACAATTATAATTTAAAATTTTTTTCTTTTTAATTTGTGTATCTTTTGTATATATTTATTAACCATATTTATATATTTATTTATTATTTATAAATTAAATTCATTCTCACAATAATTATGATTATTTTTAAAACATATCATTAATATTAATTAATATATGATCATAAAATCATATAATATCAATAGAATCCATAAATTTACAATTCAGAAAAACTTAAAAATTATAGGCATGTCCGACGTGCCGAACCTATTTTTCTAACGGGCCGACAAAATATTTACTTAAATTGAACAAATATTATATATCATATGTTGTAACGGGCCGACAAAATATAGGTTTTTTAATCCATATATTAATTTTTTTGAATTTTTTGAAATATTTAACTCAATTTGTTTATAATTAAAAATCAAATTTTTTTAAACAACTAACTTATAAAATAAAGGCATAATTGCAACTTTGGTCCCCCTATTTTGTCTTTTTCTCGATTTTAGTCCCCCCATTTTTAAAACCACGATTTTGGTCCCCTTTTTGAGTTTTCTAATGAAAAAGAGACAGGAATAGGGACTAATTTTGCAGAAAAAAACAAAATAGAGGGACGAAAATTGCACAGAAAACTTAAAAAAGGGACTAAAATAGTGATTTTTAAAATAGAGGGATCAAAATCAAGAAAAAGACAAAATAGGAGGATTAAAGTTGCAATTAAGCCTAAAATAAAATACAAGAATATGAAATCAAAGTGAAATTTTTTTAAACACTTTAAAATTAATGTTATGTTTCTATGACATTCAGAATTTCAAATATTATATTTTTTTAACCATCAAAGCACTATATTTATTTAATATTTCTGACAATATTGTGCGACCTGTACGAATACACGTGTAGATGACTAATTAATTATTTTATTTATTTTTAAATTAAACTATACATTTTTTTACGGGTCGAGATTACTTAATTTATATATCTTTTATATACTTTCTTAACCATTACTATACTATATTTATTTATTATTTATAATGATATTGCGTGATCCGTATAAATGCATGGGTAGATGACTACTTAATTATATATATTTTATATACTTTTATTAATCATATATTATATTTATTTATTATTCATAATTACATTTGCGCGACCCGTGCGAACGCACGGATAGATGACTGCTTAATTATTTCATTTATTTTTTCTACTAAAGTATATATTTCTAACTAAATTAAATTAATATTTATATAACAATTATAATTTCAAATATTTTTTCTTTTTAATTTGCGTATCTTTTATATATATTTATTAACCATCGTTATATATTTATTTATTATTTATAAATTATATTCATTCTCACAATCATTATGATTATTTTTAAAACATATCATTAATATTTAATTAATATATGATCATAAAATCATATAATATCAATAGAATCCATAAATTTACAATTCAGAAAAACTTAAAAATTATAGGCATGTCCGACGTGCCGAACCTATTTTTCTAACGGGCCGACAAAATATTTACTTAAATTGAACAAATATTATATATCATATGTTGTAACGGGCCGAAAAAATATAGGTTTTTTAATCCATATATTAATTTTTTTTGAATTTTTTGAAATATTTAACTCAATTTGTTTATAATTAAAAATCAAATTATTTTAAACAACTAACTTATAAAATAAAATAGAAGAATATGAAATCAAAGTGAAATTTTTTTAAACACTTTAAAATTAATGTTATGTTTCTATGACATTCACAATTTCAAATATTATATTTTTTTAACCATCAAAGCACTATATTTATTTAATATTTCTGACAATATTGTGCGACCTGTACGAATACACGTGTAGATGACTAATTAATTATTTTATTTATTTTTAAATTAAACTATACATTTTTTTACGGGTCGAGATTACTTAATTTATATATCTTTTATATACTTTCTTAACCATCACTATACTATATTTATTTATTATTTATAATGATATTGCGTGATCCGTATAAATGCATGGGTAAATGACTACTTAATTATATATATTTTATATACTTTTATTAATCATATATTATATTTATTTATTATTCATAATTACATTTGCGCGACCCGTGCGAACGCACGGGTAGATGACTGCTTAATTATTTCATTTATTTTTTCTACTAAAGTATATATTTCTAAATAAATTAAATTAATATTTATATAACAATTATAATTTCAAATTTTTTTCTTTTTAATTTGTGTATCTTTTGTATATATTTATTAACTATCTTTATATATTTATTTATTATTTATATCGACTTTGCGTGACCCGTGCGAACGCACGGGTCCTTTACTAGTTAGAAACAAAGAAGAAAATGTAAGAAAGAAAGGGAAGTTGGATGGAGAAACCATCCATGTGGCACAATAGAAGAGCAATAGGGGCATTTTGGTATTTGGCACAACATATAATTTTTTTATATTATAGATATCTTTGAGGCTAAGAGAAATAGAGAGAAACCACACTAAAAGAAGCTAACAAATTTAAAATTAACTTTTCCATTCATTTCATTGATAATTTATTACATTCAAAAAACACATATTTATAACATTGCAGTCCATTAATTAATCACTATCTAGATCCTTCTAAATAGTAGTGACTTATCTTATTAATCTTAATGGACTTATGAAACTTAGTCCTAAATCATTCATTACACTCTTTTTCACCCACTCTCCGTTCTTCAATCGTTAACCTCAATATCTTCTTTAATCCTCGTGTCAAAGGCCTCTCCTATCACCATGTTCTTGTATGAAATCGGCTTTAAGATGGAATGTGCTTCCCTTGAACTTCCATGTTTACCTTCGGTAACATCTTCAACTTCTTTATCTTTCACTTTCTTAGTGCTTCGGAGCTTTAAATCTTTTTCTTTAATGTCAAGGTTTGCAATGGCAAACCCTGACAATGGCAAACTCATTCACTCACTCTCCAATAACTCCCAAATCTTTTAAATTTTAAGGGCCTCATTTTAAAAAACAAAATCAAAATATACATTAATATGGTTGAGTTCTACACGACTTATAGGAACCAACAGAATAACAACAATCAAAAGAGGACCATGAAGGGAGTGAAAGGGAGAGTCGCCAATAACCTTGCAGAACAGTTTCTAGACCACTTAAACATTCTTAGAAAAATGTATTATGTATATATACTCCTAAAACAATGTCAATGTTACCAATTATGCAACTGAAACAATGACAATGTTACCAATTCTTCACCTAATCTTTTTTCCATTAATCATCCATCAAACAACCTCATTTTCCTCAGCTGCTATTGATCCCACACAAGGCTTCACCCATGTTTCATTAGATAACACAAACTTTGTTATTCAAAAGCCTTACCATGTTCCGGTAAACCAACGTTAAAACTTCACAATTGGTGTGCACCAATTTTAGATACTTCCCACAGACAAGCCTTTCATGAATGGAAGCAATACAAAGCCACAAACCGAGATTCGTATCAGTGTAAGCGTGCATTTGGTTCTACGGTAACAAAAATTTATCTTACATGACATTATATCTTAAGTTTTCACTTTGCACTTGCAGAAACAGGAGTGTACATCTGATATATGGCAATTTGAAGGGTATGGTTATGTTCCAAGTGGCACAACCGGTGTGTAATATGCAAGTATTTGGCGGAAGATCTTCTGTGACAACGATACAACTTAGGATTTACGATGGTTCATTAACTTACTACAATTCTCCTCATATTCTGTCTCAGAATATCTATAACAGGTGGTTCAAGATGAACACGGTTCATGACGTGGATGCTAATGTTAAGGTTTATATCGATGGAGTTCTCAAGCGCAATAGAGCTGGTACTCACTACTTCAAGTTTGGGGTTTATGTACAAAATGATCATTCCAACCGCATGGAATCTCGTTGGAAGGATATCAAACATTTTAAAAAATAAAGTACGATTTTTCTCTTTAATTATAGTACTAAAATTGATTAAGTCAAGAGAAAAGGTCGAGTCACATCGGAACCATACACTAGTTTTACATTGACATCAAATGAGAGGCCTTATATATGGCAATGTTATGAATTCTTATTAGATTTCGGTGTAACACTATTTTGAAGGTTGCTTGCTACTCAAGAAAGCTTTTCATACATGATAATGAATTTAGATTGATAAAAAAAAAAATAGTAATCATTCAAAAATGAAACAAACTAACTAGTCCTTGAATTTGCTAACCCTATGAAGCAGATTATTGATAGTAATTGCAAATGCATCCTGAAACCTTTCAAGCTCAGCATTATGATCACCATATACTAATCCAGGCAATAGTTCATACACAATATACCTCCTCATGTTTTCCCTCTCTCTCAAAGAAATATTTCCAAGCTTCTCCACCACATTCACATTCTTTTCTCTCACCTCTTTTTTGTCCAAAAACACAGAATACTTATCATAATCCTCTGGCAAATGCCAAGGATATTGATAATAAGCTGTGAAAGGATCGAAAATAACCGGAATACAACCCGATATAAGTGAATCGAAAACCGATTTTCTCGTTGGACTATCTCCCGGTGGCTGCAAGCAAAACTCAGACTCCACAAAAAGTTCTATAATTGATTCTGGCTCATTACATTTAACAGAACTACAATTCAAAAACTCGCATTTACCGTCACTTTTCGAACTACATTGGTCGATTAATATCGACCTTATGTGGTCATCCGCATCATTCCGCGCCGCACCAGCAAAACTCACAAGATTCTTCCGATTTGATCTTATGATTTTCAGCTGCCAGTCGATTATATCATTGTCCGATTTCGGATGAAAATAAGTCGGATGAGGAATTCCGATATCGTTCAAATGCCACGGTTGGCGTTCGATCAATAACTTAATCGGATTCTGCATATTTTCAAGCTCTAACAATCTAGTTCCCCAAGGAGAATCACTAGTCCTTCTAAAATCCCAAGAAATTTTCCCTAACACAAAAACATGATCCTTACCTAAATTCCTTTTCCATGTAACTTGTCTCTCAAGCCACTTCAATAACTCCAAACCCAAACCATCTTTCACATCATTCGAAACATTCTTGAAGTGCCATCTCAACACATCAAGTCCACCATAGAATGGAACATAGAATAGCTTTGCATCATTCTCATTATAAACCCTGCAAGGATGTTTCAAAACCTTTGAATGAAAAATTAGTTCAAGTGAGTATTGATGAGTTTTATACCAACCTTTACCGAGTTTTGATATCGGTTCACCAAACCCTTCATTACTTACGTATCTGCAAAAATTCTGCCATGGAACCATGTCATTGCATTGACCAACCAAATCCTTATTAAACTTAGATGGTAAATCATACACATAGATTCCTTTACCATCCTCACAACTTGCATTGTTTTTATTATCTGATCTCCACGACCGGTGAACCTTCAAGTGTTCTTCAATGATCTTAACCGCATTTGCAACCTTCTCATTATACGGAGTACTAATCGGAAACTTCTCAACTTCAACTTTCTCAGTAGTAATAATGGAAGAAGTACTATTACTAATATTGTTATCATTTATGGAAATATTTGGGATTTGGAAGGAGGGATTAGTATGAGTGGCTGCAGAAAGACAATAGAAGCTATTATTGAGCTTTCTTGTGGAAAAACAAACATGAATGATGTTTCCTGTTATAACAGTGGAGAATGAAGACCATATGTAAATAAAGATTAAAAGAAAGATTAAACCAGAAATTTTAGTTAAGAAGCTGGATAGAATTGAAAAACCAGAACAAGATTGTTTTCTTGATAATTTGGATCTTTTTCTGGATAATGACACTGCCATTTTTGTGATGAGAATTTGTGTTAGGAATTAGGATTCTTTGTGGTTTATCTAGTAGAGAAAAAAATGAATCATTATTTTCTCACCAAATACTTATCATGCAAGCACGAATTAAGTGATTATAACTTTGAGGAATAAAAAATAATATTATTATATAGTTTGTATATTGTAACGTGCTACCATATATATGCTTACTAATGTAATGTAGTTGTTGACGCTCATGATGCAATTAATTTTCATATTTTCAATGAAGGTACATTCAAATGTTTTGATTATTTTTTTCAAAGGTCAACATTATTGTTAGCACTTTTTCATCTTCTAAATCAACCATGTTTATATTTTCAATCTTTAAAAGTGGAGATTTTCAAGATAATTTGAGTAATAATGCAGTAATGGATTCTCGAAATAAGCTAGATTAATCTCCTTTTACATGAAATGATAAAAACAATACTAGACTTGATATGAAGTTCCTAAAAACTATGCTCAATTTATGGTTTCATTTTATGTGAATCCTTGTGATACTCGCCACTTTGTTTACCAGAGAAGATTACTTTATTATTTGATAGTATGTTACAGCACAATCTAATTTATGTATGTGTGGAGGTCCAATCTGCAGCTTAGTAGTTTAACTTGTTCTGGATTGGGCCTGGGTCCATCAAAACTAGAAAGGCGCTCGTGGCCTTCTATACGCAACTGTCCGATCAGTCACACTAGATCCACATTGTGTGGCGCGCTCTTTTACTTCTAGACTTCTAGTGTACAATGGCAACAAGTCAAGAAAATTTTATGCAGTGATAAGTGATTTGATAGTAAGAAACCCACATACAAATGCTTGAACATAATACTAGAAACTATATTTGTTTATTAGTATTACATAATGGAAACACAATAAGGCCATGTAAAAAAGATAACAAAAGAAAAGCTTGTTTGAAACACTAGACTACACTGTAATACAAAAGGGAAGCAAGAATTCTACAACATACTATCAGTTCTAGCTGGAAGGCGACGGAAGAAGTTGATCGGTGCAGACGGAAGCCTGTTTCTAAATCGCGGATGCCTCATGAAATAGAACCCTGCTAAACCAGCCACCACTTGAAAAGGAGTAACATATAAAACCAAAGCAGATAACAAACAGAAAGTAATGAACAAAGAAGTAGCGCGCGGATCTCTCCAGCTCAACATTGCATGAATCCTCTCACCCTGGCTAGCCAAATCCCCTACAACTGATTGTATTCTACCAGCCACACTCCTCAATCGATCATACCGCATTCTCACAACATCAGGGTTTTTGCTTGTTGGAAAAGTATCAAACTCCTCATCCATTTCATCTGGATGTACTGCATCAGCCTGCGAGATTCTTGTGTTCATGTGAGGAGGGTACCTCGCTCGATACCTGATATTACAGATAAAGTTAGTTAATAGTTAGTTAGGTTAGTTATCCATATTCATTATTATCGTTAAATGAGATATTTTAGTAATACCTGAAGTTCCATACACCTATCAAGAACAGGTAGAGAAAAAGTGTAGGCAAAATCAACTCCGGGAAGCAAACCAACATGAGAAAAAGCACATGAACAAGGACTGTCGTAATAGGATTTAACCACATGCAGATATCACCTAACCATTTTCCAACTGCAAACACGCCAGAAAAAACTGTCATAAGGCGAAAGAAATTCGCCTTGCTACGACGCATGCTCCATAGGTGTGAGTCAACATCTGACATGTATTCCACCACTTCCTTACGAAGCGGTGGCTCTGCTCTCCCGAGCCGTGCTGCCACTATGTTTACTGCTTGATGACGTAGCATATCGAGTTGCATGACAGCGAAAGGCCTAACGTAGTGCATCTTCGGGAGAAGTGGTTTTGAGTATAGGTAAAGCATGTTTGCGAAAGAAGTGCATGAGAATCTTATTGCCAAGTGAAGTTCACCCATTTTCTTAACACCAGTTGGGTGAAGTACTAGCAATGGATATGAGTGTGTGTAAATTCTTCCTGTTTCAAGAGTTGATATTCGAATTCTCACCTTCCCGATTTTCAAGTCTTTGTTGTGACCCTTTTCACCACTGATTTGGGAATTGTCAAAGACACCTACTGTGAGGACTGTTGCAGGATCAAAAACCTCCCAAGTATATTGCTCGTTGTATTTAGGCGAAAGATTATCGACAAGTGTCCTTGTTCTGACCCATTTGTGACCATATTTTGCTACACAGTATGTATCAGAAGTTCCTCTACCATCCCTTGTTTTCATAGGATGGAGTCCTATAGCATTCAGCACTCCAAGTTCCAAAACACCAATTGGTGGCCTCCATAACTGTTTTGCAGTCGGACGAAGATCGCTGCTGTAATGAGTTGATTCATCAAGAACATGATATCCTCCATCTAGACATAGACGGAGCTGGATTCTACTCGCAAACTTTTCTTTCTTCAGCTGATCGACATCCACAATAACAGGCTTTTCAAGGTTGAACCATCTAGAATGAATGATTCTATCATCCGCGCGCCTCTCCACTGCGTTCAATGGTATGAAAACCCTCCCAATGATCTCATCTTTTCCCGGACCAACTCGATCTTCAACCGAAATTATCACATGATCATCAAAAGGCTCAGCAGCAACAAACAAAAGATCTTCATTCCAATGTGGATTTAGAGTTCTAGCAGGAACTGTCTTTGTTTTCAGCACCTGGTTTCCTATCTGCACTTTGACATATGCATCCGGAAAACGATTTTTCTCCGTTGGAATCAAGTCCTGTGCTTCTACAACATTGACACGAACATACCACAACCTTGGAGCATGATAGACTTTTGAACGTATCGCTGTCGTGGTAGCAGGCGTGCTGTCGACTGGGCAAGCTGCATCCGAATGCCATGCATCAGAAAAGGCCTCATCTGCTTGAGTACCAATCCAAACAGCTAGCATCAACTCACCTTTAACTTTCTCCCCTTTCTTATCGTCGAGACGGTACCACTCGGGTGCCAAAGGACTGTCTGGTGGAACTCTCAAAGGAACCTCATTGATGTCAAATCTCACAATGCCTACAAAATCATCTTTGATGAGATCCTTGTCCTTGATAACAACTTCTAGCACAGATGCTTGCATCCTTTCCTTCGAAAACGCGAACACCTGATGCCACTCAGGACTCTGATTCTTATCAAAATGTCTGGTAATACCTCTATAATTGCCAATTCTCACCTCAACAAACGGATCAAGACTCCCGGTAACATCCATAGAAGGAAGCTCGCGAGCCTTAACGACCCTGACATACAGAAAATACATCCTTTCCACGAGATCATATGTACTCGAGGTTTTGTCTTTATGAACAACTCGGCCGCCAACAACCCTTCCCCCACCGAGAAACGGGCTTGTTTCTTTAAGGGCAAAATCGACTGGTTGTAACGATGAAACTGAATGCATATGCACTAGCTTCACAGGCTGTGGCTGATCAGATTTCATTTCATCAGCTTCATACTTTGTTACATAGTGAGTATCCGCATAGCCGGTGGACTGTTGTTGATGCCGATGATGATTTGCATTAGGCAGGTGATGAAATGAGTGTCTCGAGGACTCAACCTTGTCGCGAGACAAACCATTCATCGTTGCATTCATAGGTCCACCAACCTCAGCATGATCATTCGTCTGCATAGACTCGCCAGAAGGACTCGGAATCGAGGATTTTATGGTTGGATTATCAGTAATATAAATTTTAAGGCCAATCTCTCCTCTTACACGCGAAAAAACCCCGCGCTTTTCCAACGGATAATGCAAAACAACAGCATCAGCTAGAGGGACAAAAGAAGTCCCGGTAAGACTAACCTTGCCAAGAAAGGAACTTGAGTTAGTAGCTTTGGAATGGCAATGGACATAAGCTTCAAGAGTGAGATAATGCAGATTGGAAGGATCTGATATGTTGAAGTAGAAGCTCTCATTCCAAACAGGATTAAGATCCTTCTCTTTAATCGTTGTTCGAAACTTTTGGCCGTCGAAGTAAAGTTCCACAAAGGCATTAGAAGAACCTTCTCCATCTTTAGGAAGCAGATTGTGAGCACCAACCACATCAACCCCTAACTTTAAGTTGATCATATTTGAATATGGTACAAAGCTGGTTGAAGAGTAGTGTAACAGGTTTAAGAAGAACTGTGAATGGATATATGGTTTTCACTCACATGAACACAAAAAGAGGTTAACATTAATTTAGCTCTACATGTGATGTGTAGTACAAGTAGTATATGTTTATGTAGAAGCACGCATTTACAGAAAAATATAAAGAAGCATGTGAGTGGCAGGCACTGATGCTTTTTCAGCTTCAAGTTAGTGATCCATTAAATACGGTAGATACACATGAGCTTCACTTCTCTAAGTCTAACTCGTACTCTGACAATGATACAGTGCGGGTGACTTCATCTTTAATACATGCAACCTGCATTACATATCAACTCCATTCATTTACATCAAACACAATACAAAATACATAATCTTTATCTAGATTTCAGGAGAGAGAAATGAATAATACTATTTCCTCTTTAAATATAATATATATTTTTAACATATTACCACCGACCAATTAAATACTACTAGTACGATTCAATGTAAAGTCATTGTTTAATTTTATTTTATTTTAAAATAAATTAAAATCTTTACATAATTTACACTAAAAGTGTATGAATATCCAATTTAAATTCATGATTTAACTTTTTATAAAATTGTCATCTTTCTTGTAAAATTTTCTTAAAAAAATGTTAACGAGTGTCGTAGAGATATTTTTTAAGGGTTTAAAAAGTTTTTTTTTTTAGAAATACGTATATTTAAAATATTAAAAATTAAAATAATTAACTTTTTTAAATAATATTTTTAAAATGTATGAAATAAAACGGTTACAAAATGTCTATGTTACACGTATGTGAGAGTACAAGGAAGATTTATCAACCATCATATTAAAAAAGACGGTTGTGATTAAAAACTCACTTAAACTACTCTCGTGACATATCTTTCAAAACGTATGGACCCTGAGTATATGATAAGGAACGAAAAAAAGTATATATATATATATATATATATATATATATATATATATATATATATATATATATATATATATATATATATATATATATATATATATATATATATATATATATATATTGATTTGAATCAACAAGTATGTGACTCGAATCAAGAATTTTTTGCATACATGACTCAAATCACGCAGGGTTTTTACTCGAATCATGAAATCTTTCATTCCCCAAAAGTTGATTCGAGAAACATGATTCGGATCATGAAAATGTTTGATTTGAAATATGAACGTGCTTAGGAATTTTAAACTTTGATTCTAGAAACGCTATTCAAATAATGAACATACTTGATTTGAACCATAATTGGTTTGCTCCGTATCTTGAGCTGGTTTTATATGAATCATTAGCGAGCTGTTTGTTTTAAAGTCAGTTATGAAACTTTGATTCGAATAATGGTAGAGTGTGAAAGAAATCACATGGTTCGAATCATAACTTGAATCAGACAAAAAAAATACGACTTTCTTATTTACTTGATTCAATTCATTCTCTCACTAGATTCAATTCATTCATAAGTCTCTGACTCGAATCAAATGGTCATTATACAATTAATTTTGTGTCTAATCTCTCAAATTCTCTATTCGTCAAGAAAAGCAACAAATGCTAGAAGCACGCCAATCTGCATCACACACTAGCTAAAATTTTCCATTATGTCACATTGCCTTCATGATTCTACCAATGTGGCTATTTTTGGGCCATTTCCCATAGGCGCATGACCAAATAATTTTTTTTATCATTAGAGTAGAATATTTCATAACATGGATAGAAGCCGAAGTCATCTCCAAGATCAATACAAAAAGGGTTTGTCGCTTCTATTGACAATAACTCGCGTGGAGGTTTGGCTTGCTAGGATTTATCATTTTAGAAAATAATACTCACTTTGCCAACTCTCTTGTGGTCAATTTTTGACACGACCTTGGAGTGAAGACAAAGTTTATTTCAACTGTCCATCCATAGACAAATAGACAGGTTGAATTATGGAACAAAGTAATATTAGGGGAGATAAAGAAAAAATTGGATGAAGCCAAAGAACTCTAGGCCGAACAGATTCACGAAGTACTATGGTCATATCATACCACCCCCATTCAAACACCAAAGAGACTCCATTCACAATGGTATACGGTGTTGACGCCATGCTGCCTATTGAAATCGACACGCACGTGACAACGTTCTCAATTCAATGAAGAAGAGAACGAGACAGTGCTTAGGTGTGTAGTTGACCTGGTTGATGAAACTTGAGACATCGCCTACATCAAGGAGTTAGCCGCCAAGCAAAGGGCGACATAAGATACAACTCATATATGGTCCCGAGGAAAATACAGGAAGGAGACCTCATACTTAGACAAGTTGTCGTGCCCTTCCAATAGGGAAAGCTACGACCCAACTAGCAAGGTCCATACCACATATGTCAAGAACTACTTCATGGAGCTTACAAGCTCGAAAATCTGAACGAGCGACTCTTCCTAAGAACATGGAACTCAGTTAACCTGAGATATTATTACAATTAGCTATTTTAATGTTTTTTTCTGGTTTTAAGGAGAAATGAGATTGGCCAACAAATTTACAAATCCCATTAAAAAGTGATTGGAAGATCCTTGTCATCCTCAAGAGATAATCTAAATGTTGGAATCCATTGGAAGATTCTTGCCGCCCTCAGAGGCAATCTGGATGTTGGACTTCTATTGGAAGAACCTTGCCTTGCTGCCCTTAGGGACAATATAAATATTTGACTTTCATGAGAAAATCTGTGCGTAACAAGGAACAATACCTTAACATTAAATTTCACCCGAGAGACTCAACCTAAGGTCTCGCATGAGGAACTCCACTTAGAACTTCGCAGAGGGGTAAGAGACTAAATCACTACGCCCTTTATAAGGTCTCGTACTTGAGAGACTGCGTACTGGTATATTTGCAAAGACTACGCAAGAGGCGACACAATATTCACTAAGGGCAAATGAATAATGTCCACCGCGTAAATTAGGGCCCATAGTCTTCCTTTGTTTTCAATGTTCGCACATTTATCATAACTAGTGCCCCTCATCTGAAACGACCACCCTTTGGCTAGGTTACTTGTCCACTTGCGAAAACGTGGGGAGCGACCTATCCACACTCAGTAACAACATGAGGGGCAACAAAAAATGAGGGACACGTTCTCCAGAAGAATAAGAGAATAACCACCCATTCTCCACGCTCTTGAGATATAAGAGTGTTGTTACTTGGAGCATAAGAGTGTTGTTACAGAGCTTTTCACCATCACGTTGGGTCAAGATGAGGGGTTGCATCCATATTGGGTCAAACACTCGCCTAAAGGTCAGAGATCCGCTCCAACAAGTGAAAGAGACACCTCATATTCATGCAAAACCTTAAGGTAATGTGTATGGGTCTTCTCACTTATAAAGTGATCAACCTCCATTTTCCAAGCAATGTGAGACTTACACAACTCACACTTGTTTCTCAACAATCTCCCCCTCAAGTGTGAGTATATCCATTATGATCATTTCTCAAACAGAAGCTATTTCATCCACATACTTATACCTCCGTTGACAGACACCCTTACCACGTCACAAACACTTCAACGAGACACATTGCCTGACCACCATCATGTGATATAAGGTGTTAGTCTCTTACTCGAACCATGCCTTGATATCACTGATGGGAATCATGAGGGGAAACATCCACATTGAATCAAACACTCACCTAAATGTCAAAGACCCACTCAAACAAGTGAAAGAGACACCACATATTTACTTAAAATCTCAAGGCAATAGGTATATGGTCGCCTCACTTATAAAGTGCTAAACCTTAATTTTTTTAAACAACGTGAGACTTACACAACTCACAACTCACACTTGTTTCTCAACAAATTTCTTCCCGAATTTGCTCTAATACCAGAACAAGCAAAAACTCAGACAACCTTACACATTTAAACACATTTAAGAGTTGTCCTTTATTATACTTTTAACATTATCCTCAAAATAGTTTTTTGTTTGACAATTTAGTTCATAATATTAAAAAAGAGACACTAGGGATTTGTTGGAATTTGTTTTATTGGATGCATTGCCAGACACTAAATTTGATCACTTCCTCTCAACCATAACTCAAATCTTTATTTCTTATGTTGTGGGAGTCTAGAAACTTTTTTAAAATTCTTTCTCCATTATTGAAATCCATTAACTTATATGGTGATGACACTTTTTTTGGACCTAGTTAACCATAAGTCTCAAATGTTCAACTACATAAAAACTTAAACATCTAAACATTATGATTAATTCATTGCTTTCTCGATATGAATATTAAATAATAATGACTCTACGTGTGTGGAGATAAAAATGATATCGCCCTTAAATTGCAAGTATGGGGTTAGCATTATTCACCGGGACAAAAGTATGGTGTTATCAATTTGAGTAATATAGTAAACATCATGGATGGGTTCCATTGACTTTGCAGTTTTTCCCATATTTTAATTTCTGGCAACAACATGGAAGGCATGCCTCTTAAATGTATGAAAGGCTTAAATACACTTTCTTTTTCAGACTATGCAAATGCAATTAAGGCGTCCTCTAAGTCCATGTTCGGTTGGTGTCTCAGTTCTCACATATGTTTGTGCTTGATTGGTTGGAGACATGAAGTAATTTAATCAGCCACGTGATTCAATTTAAGATTTTGTTTTTAAATCAAGAAAAAAAAGTTATTTATTATTGAATATGTCCAAAAGGGCTTGAGAAACAATAGGATTGAGTTTGGAAACTCTTATTTGATTTTTGACTTGAATGATTTCTGAATTTGTCTACGGGCTTGGTATTCAGATCCCTTCTAATGAATCTAAGTATTTTTCTCAAAACTACTTAGGATTTTTCTACGTGGTTCATTTGATACCTAATGTAAAACTTATCTTTGACTATTTTTCCGCCGTCTTCCTTTTTGCTAACTCTCTTCACTATCGTTTTAGAATCTGTTTTGATTGGTTTATTCTTCATCTGCAAGAAAATTTTTATACCCTCTTTGATTCCAGCTAATCTCAATAATAACTTCGTCATTGCTGTTATTGATGATGAGTCCAAGGTTTCATTCTCCTTCAATAGCCACATTAGCGTCTATGTTGATGGTGAAAGTAGTTGAAACAAAATTGGTTTGTACTATATCCTTAAGATTTTGATGATAACAAAGTATTTAAAGAACAATTAGGTACACTAATGTTTATTAAAGTGTGACGGAATATAGGTTAAAATTATGATACAAAATCAGTTATGATATTGCACTGAATATCTAAAGAGAAGCTTATAAGATGCAGATTTTGAAGATCAAACTCTGAAGAATTAGACTCTGATGAGTTCAACTTATAAAGATTAGAGTATGAAGAAAAGTCAACCTCTAAAGGATCAGAGCCTGAAGATCCCAAACTCTGATCAAGTCAACATCTGAAGATTAAGTCAACCTTTGAAGACTCAGAGCCTGAAGGACCAGAAGTTGAGACTCAAACTCTAAAGACTCAGATTTTAAAGTCAGTCAAAGCTCAAGGACCCAAGAGTTTTTGACAAGTCACTATTAGACTCTTAATTCATTTTGTATTCTTCTGATCACGTGATGACTTAGCAAAATTCTACAGAAGACAAAAGGATTGCAATTAATAATTCCTCTTGTGGCAAAGAAGTTTCAAATGGCCTCTCAACGACATTAATCATATCAGGACGCTTTCCAATGTCTCTGATGGTGCTTCTCTCAAAGACTCACTTGTGCAAGAAGTCTTCTCCAACGACTCTCTTATTTTCCTCTATAAAAGGTGTCTTGTGCAAGTCATTCGACATCGCGCCTGAACTTAACTGTTAACTGGATCAGACTCAACAATTAACATAATGCATAATATTATGGAAATATTATGTAATCTTATGTGGCGCTCAAGTTAAGGATAAAAGTATTTATTTGTTATCTCTGATTTCAAGATATTTGATTAGTTACTAAATATCGAGAATATTTAGGAATCTAATATTTGAAGCACTATTTTCATGAAGAAGATTGTGGAGAAGTTTCAAATGGCCTCTTAACGACATTAATCATATCAGGACGCTTTCCAATGTCTCTGATGGTGCTAGTCTCAAAGACTCACTTGTGCAAGAAGTCTTCTCCAACGACTCTCTTATTTTCCTCTATAAAAGGTGTCCTATGCAAGTCATTAGACATCGCGTCTGAACTTAACTGTTAACTGGATCAAACGCAACAATTAACAGAATGCAGATATTATGGAAATATTATGCAATCTTATGTGGCGTTCAAGTTAAGGATAAAAGTATTTATTTTTTATCTGTGATTTCAAGATATTTGATGAGTTACTAAATATGGAGAATATTTAGGAATCTAATATTTGAAGCATTATTTTCATGAAGAAGATTGTGGAGAATATCTTGGAATGTTTCTAGCAGCTAAAATTGTGGAGACATTTTAGGAAACAAATGATTGAAGTCCTAACTTTAAGGAGAATATTTTGGAGCATTTCTAGCATGGATTCTAGCATGGAAGATGTTGAGACTTTCTAGGAAACACATGATATTGTTCCTATTTTTATGCAGAATCTTCTGCAGATTTGTAACAGCTTATGAGGTGTGATTGAAGGTCCAAATCTAGTTGGGTATAGTTTATAAATAGAAACTTTGTAACCTAGGTAATAAGACAACTGAGTATTCAAATATGTAATCGTTAGGGTTTGTCAAGGTAAACCTCCTGGATTGTGGGAAGGTTACCATGTGATCCTCGAAGCCTGCAGGTAAGAGGAGTATTGTTCTTAGAGGAAGCTTTTAAGTATCTTCAAGTTAGGAGTCTGAAGAATGTAATTAATAGAATGAGAGTGCTAAGTCGTTGATACAGTTCCTGGGATTAGAAACTGTTCAACACCATTGCGGTGGTTGGGAGTGAGCAGAGGTTCTCTTGTCTTAGATAAGTTTCTAAGATAAAGATTGCATTGGGTAGTGACTAGGTAACCCAAATGTTTTTTATCTATAAACTGGAGGTTGTTTACATAAAATAGTACTACTAATAGTGGATCTTCTTCCTGACTTAGTGCCCCTAGAGTAGGTGTGTTTCTCACCAAACTGGGTCAATAATTTTGTGTTGTTTATTGCTTTTTAGCTTTTCTATTTATATCGGTATATACCTCGTTGTGTTCTTAATGTTGGATCAGATGTCTTGACATGCCATATGACATCTGAAGTCTGACTTGCCAGAATTTCATAAACCATGATTATAGTGCCTCTAGGAGGAACAATTATACTTCTAAACCTCCAACCTTCAGTGGAAATTCTACTGAGCTTGAATGTTGGAAAAGTAAAATGTATACTCACATCATAAGTCTTGATGATGAGTTATGAGATATTCTTGAAGATGACATTAACATTGAAGTAGGTGGAATATGTACGGTGGCTGACACAAATAGTCTCACATCTTCTCAGAGAAAGATATATAGAAAATATCATAGATTCTCTACCTCATTCTAAGTATCTCAAGATTATTAAAAATCTACCACTATAATCATTTTTAAGTCTCTTTGTGCTACTTATGAAGGCAATCAACTAATCAAAGAGGAAAAGGCAAACCTTTTGGTTCAACCGTATGACCTTTTCAAAACGAAACAATATGAAGACATTGAAACCATGTTCTCAAGGTTTCAAGTTCTTGTATATGGTCTTCAAGTGCTGAACAAGAGCTACACAATAGTTGATAATGACAAGAAGATTATTTGGACTCTTCCTGCCAAATACAGACCAAAAGTGACCGTCGTACAAGAAGCTAGAAACTTAAACAAGATAAGTCTGGAAAGTCTAATTAGAAATCTCCAGAGCCATGATATGGAGCTTATTAGAGATGAACCTGTCAAGAAGTCAAAGTCTCTTGCTTTGAAGTCTGTTGATCATTATACTAAATCTTCTCAAATTTGGAAATCTGAAAAACCTGCTCGTGAAAGAGGTTCAAAAGAAGATTCAAAAGATCAAGAAATGAAATTCATAATTAAATATTTAATTATCTGGACAATAAGAAGAATATAAGATTATGAGGCCGAGGCAATGTCTTCGGAGGGTCAAGCTTCAGAGTCGATAAAGATGACCATAAGGGACGCTTCAACTGCAAGAAGCCTGGTCACTTTATTGTTGATTGTCCAGAGCTGCAGAAGGACTTGCCAAAGAAAGGAAACTTTTAGAAGAACAACTTCATAAATAAAGTCAAGAAGAGTCTCATGGAAACATGGGATGAGCTTGACAAAGAAGGAGAATCTGACAAAGATGAAGAAGAAGTAAATCTAGCTCTAGGGGCTTCAATATCTTCACACACAGAATTTGACTCAGGTTCTGGATCAAATTCTGAAGAAGAAGAAGAAGATGATGATGATGAGGTATTTTCTAAACTTTTTTGTTCTGACTTAATTTCTTTAATTCAAGATCTTATGGAACATTGGCAAGAGAAAGACAGACACATAGAAATTTTGAAAAAGCATTTTGAACAAAAATCATATAAATTAAAATCTCTTCAAAATCAATAAGATGATTCAGAAAGAAGTCAACTAGAAAATATGTCTGATAAACCCCTGAGTGAGTATGAACTGGCTCTTCAAAAAAATTCAATTTAAAGCCTTTAGAAACCACCAAAACATGTCAGAAAAAGCCCATAAAATGCTTATTATAATAAAATAAAGCATATGGAAAACACATAATTGCACTTAGAATGTTACTCGACATCAAACACATATGCTTTGTAACACATAATTTTATAATAAGTAATTCAACACCTATCATCGTATGCTCACAATCACTTAGGGTATCATTGCAACAAAACTATAAAGGTAAACATGCTTCGCAAATCATATAGGACTCATGAATTCACTTTATTAACTTCAAATAAAATACGGTAAAACTACCTCAAACAACATAATTATCACAATAGCGAGAGTATAACATCTAACTCTCTAAAATAACATAAACAGATTAAAAACAAACAATCGTTCGCCCCACTCACTGTTACAAATCATAGCACGCAATCTAAATAAGTAAAACAAAAATATAATAGAAGAACAACCTCGCATTATCCTCCAATATAAGCAACTACTCAGCTACCTGCTTGTATGTACTCCGAAGAGGAGCACCAAACACAACAACAACAAAGGGAGTGAGAAATCTCATTAATAAAGTAAGTGGTACATACTCATAATCTACAGCTAATTGTATATACCATTTCACAATACATTCTCACACCCAACTCCACAATCAAACACAAAATATATATTATGCATCCAACTCATTCATGTGATGCAACTATACTATGCAACTTGATGCATATGCATGTGGTACACCATCAATATTTGGTTCTCTCAAGAATCGGGTCCCCTCTCTGAACCCATGAGCCCCCTCTCTGAGCTCCTAGCCCCCTCTTTGAGCTTGAGACAAGCCATTATTTCCCCCTATGAACTAGCAAACATGCATCTTGACACAAATCAAATGATGAATGATCATATCACCAATATCAATATGTTAAGACCCCTTACTGGTCCAAAGATAATGCACTGACAACTCTCGTAATCCACCATCCACATTACCACATAACAACAATTTATACATGCAAAACACAACATGAAATCAATACAATCAAGCATTGCAATATATCTTCTCAATTGAACTATTGTCTCATACACGCAACATCACGCATTCACACTCAACATGATCAATATATCAGATCATATTCACAACTCATGATCATACTCGTAATAGCATCATCGCCAACACAACATTAACAAGTACACACAATTCTTATCCATTAATCATTTTACCACAACACACTAAACTCTTCAAAATAATTCCATTTGATGGTAAATTACGTTATCTTTTTAACGCTTTGAACCACATCTCATTTGGACTCACGGATTAAAAGTTATGATCAAAACTGTCGCAGCGGGAAAAATACCCGAGCGCATTGCACGCTCAAAATACAGACATAGTTGCCACTTAATTTAATTTATCCTAAAAGGAAGAGAAAATATCAATAAAACCTAAGGGAAAGAGATAAGGGTACGTGAGTCGGTTATGCAAGGGGAAGGTATTAGCATCCCTCGCATCCATTGTACTCAATGAGAACCATTTTGGTTATTTGTATGCTAATAAAAGGGCTATTGGTTTATTTCTTATAACTGAAAATAAGTTTTTAATTAGTGTGCTCGCCTCGGTGTTTAACCCTTGTGCCTACGTATCCCCATACTGCAATGAAGAAGTCAGAGCTCCCTAGTTCGTCCAAAAATTTGTTTTTGTTAGTTTATGTTTTTTTAGGGACTGATGTTATAATCATATCCAAGAAGTGTTTAAACATGAGTTGTTTGGTCCTAGTTCGGATGCTCGAAGCTATTAGTCATACTGCTAAGGAACATATTATAACAGTTCTTTTGTGAAAATAGTTGTTTTTGATATTATTAAGGAAAATAGAGTTTGACGTGTGGTTGTGGATTGTTAGGAGACACATGGAAGATGGTCCCCCAAGGCTGCGGGTATCTAGACATGTGGGGAGTCGGAAAGTAATACACCACCAACTCCTTTTTTCGTTCTTTAATTACGAAAGTCATTTTGATATGTATAGTACTAAAGACAATGAAATGGAGGCGAATACTTTGGATCATCGGGCCAAACGTCTCATATTCAAAGATACTCAAAGGTGACTTAAAGAATACTCCCCCTCACCTTTTCCATCTACTTAAGTCTCATGGCATACAATACGTATCATATTTTTAGTGTATTTCAAATTTAATTAAGGAAGATATTTTTGTTTTATTTGAGGGTGTAAAAGAAAAAACAAGATGGGGAAGATAATCCTAATGTATTCATGTATTCTTTCTAGGATTTTTTGTATGCGAAAATCTAAGGGAACATGCATTTGTTTTTGTTTATTAAAAAAAAAGTTAATTTAATTAATCAAATATTAAACTTAATTAATTAAACTAAGAAACCTTAAGCGAGTATAATAAAAAAGTCAATTTATGTTGAATTTATAGCAAGAAAATCAAACAAAAAAATTAAGTAAAAGCATCAATAATCCATAAAAATCTAAATGAATTAATTGTCAAAAGTGGAGTAAAAAGTCTTAATTTTGCTCTAATTATTCACAAAAATTCTAAACCAATTATTTTTTTTTAATTCCTAAGAATAATTTAAATGATATGCAAAAATTTTATATGAAATTATTTTAAGAAAAACTAAATAAAAAATAAAATATGTATGTATTATTATGTAGAGATGTGTTGTAAGAGTAGTAAAATGGTGTTGTTGGGCTGCAGGGGAGTAATTGCAAATCTCGCCCATAGTTGTTAACTGGATTTGTGAAAAAAAGAAGGAGGTGTGAAGAGAAAGATGGTAAATGGGCTAGAAAATAGAAAATACAAAATCTGAAAGAAAAAAAAAAACAAACAACTAATAAAAAAAGAAAAAACCGGACCGGTCCGGTTCATGAATCTAAGCTTTATTTTCATTAAATCCTTGATTTAATTAGTTTTCGAATTTTCAAGAATGGTAAAAATTTTGTGTGTTCAGAAATGGAATTTTAAAGAAAAAAAGAAGTGATTTTTGAGAAACTAATCTACGTTACATGTTAGAATTGATGTTATTTTTATGTTGTTTTCACGTATGGAGTTGGATTTTGTGAAGTTGAAAATTGGAAGAAAAAGTGTTTATTTCATGTGATGTCAAAGAATGAGTTTTATAAAGAAAAGTGGTTATTTAGAAAAGCTATGCTATCTTATGTATTTAGAAGCAATGTTAATACCATGCAAAATATACAATTAAATGTTAGAACTAGATTGAAGAGATTATGTGAATTTTCAAGTTTCTTGAATCCTGATTTTTGGTGAATGCACATAAGTGCTTATTAGCGTAAAAGTGCTTATTTTGACTAATTGTTGTATATTGCTTAAACCAAATGTGGCATGCTATGTTTACACTAGAATGTCTATACCGTACCTTTACACCGTATTTCCCATGCTTCATTTTTATGCATGGCACAAATTTCAATTTTTTTAAAATAATAAATTAATGAAATAAGTAGACTTTACCGTATAAAAATACGGTGTAAATGTCAAATGTGGTGTAACTATATCGTATCTCAAACCAAATTTGTTGTTATACTACACACAATCTATTATGACACTAAATGCAAATTGAAAGTTAGATTAAGAGAAGAATATATAATGTAGATTTTCATGCTACTTTAATGGTGAATTTTGTTGATAAATAAGCCTACTTACATGAACCAAACTTATTCAAAATAATATCATAATCAAGGCTTTACGACATATCAACAAATCAATTCATACAAGATTCATGGATATGACATGGAGAAGATGGAGATTCAAGGCTTACCAACGGAGTGGAGATTTGCTCTGGTCGTTGCTGAATTTTATCTACGAAATTAAGCAAAAAGTAACTCGGAAAACTTCAGAGGTAAACCTTTAAGCTTCCAAATAATCCCTGCTTGATGATAAGATGAATATAGATTGATGATGATAGAAAAAAAATGATAAAACTTGAATCTTGAATTGGTAGAACTTGAATGTGATGATTCTTGAATTGTTGAAAATAGATGAAAATAGGATAGAACTTGTTGAATGCTAGATGTTGAATCTTGATGTAGATTATAAGTGACTTGTTGAATGCTTGAGGTTAAGCTCTGCCGAGTTTAGGATTTCAATGTGAAATTCTAAATGGTGATGTAAAGTAAGCTTTGGTGAAGGTGATGACAATGATGGAAAAGTGTTGAAGATTAGAAGTTAGAGAATGATTGTGAATTATTGAAAAAGGTAAAAATAGTTAAGCCCCCAAAATTGGGAAAAGTGGTAGTTTATATAGTTTTTTTGGACGATTATGGATCATTAGATTATGATCTAAGTAATCACTTTATCAACGGTTGAGAATTGATTTGGGGATTAGTTGTGTGTCACAATTTTAGACCTTTGGGTCAAGTGTTATCAATGGTGGAGGTTTGATGAGAAATTGGTAAAAAAATTGTTTGATTTTGTTTTAGTTAGAACTTTTAAGTAAATGCACGAGTTTGAGAATAAATAGGTAGTTGAAGGAAGTTAGAGGCAAGATATGTTGGAGTTTAGCAAAAGTACCAAGTCTCAATGTAAGACTAATGATAACTTGAAATAGCTTGATTTTTACTTTATATTTCCTTTTGAATTTATCTTTGAATTCACCACTTTTACTTTGAATTTTTGTGAATTTTTGTGAATTAAGTCATTCCTTTGAATGTTCTTCTTTGAGAAGTGATTTTGTTGGAAATAAGTGCTTCTATTTGATGGTTGAACTCTATTTTTTTCTTGAACCAAAATTGGGTAATGTTGTAAAAAAAACCTTACCATTCCAAATTTTTTCTAAGTGTTAAAATGTAGAATTTTTCCTTAATTTTTGAGTGAATTTTGGATGACTTCGATTCACGATTTTTGCCGATTATTTAATGTGCCTTCTTCTTTGCAGCAAGGTGAACATCATGGCGAAAGAGCGAGCTCAAATCAATGTCGGAAAGTGGAGATAGAGGCATGACAAGAACTGGAAGTTATTTTTTTATTGGAAATTCTCATGTAACATAAACATGACATAAGTCATTTTCACATGAATGGTGGTGAATTTTGTATTAAATCATTGTTGGATAGGTCTATAAAAATTAGAAATAAAAAATCGAGTCGAATGCAGAAAGTTGACTAAAAGTCAACTGTTTGACAAAAAGTCAACTATACCAAATAAATGTATTTTTTTCCCGTTGTTTCCTTATAGATGTACCTTTGAACTTTTGATTAATAAAACTTTATCTTTTATTCCAATTTTGCGCTTTTTTTCAAATTCAAGAGATTTCCGAATTAAGTGATAATTTTGACAACCACGATTCTCAAATAAAGAGATGATCCACACCATGAGTAAATATGAGAAATAGATCTAAATAATTACTAGATAACATCTGCTTAAAAATTCACTTTGAACTGATTAAAACAAAAAATCATAGAACTTTGACCTGATGATTGTGTTATACAAAATGTGATGAATGATATGTTAAATGCATGACTTATTCAGATAAAAATTAGAAAAAGGGTGGGCAAAATTGGGGTGTGACAAAAATAATCATCGAACCAATCTATTGTTGTTGCAGACCAATCTATTTGTTTAGACTGCTATTACGAATTTTTTTAAAATAAAGAGAACCAACCAATTGGTTATATGTCTCAATCGATTGTTTTAAGTTGTTGTTTAATATTTTTCACAATTTTGAAAGAAGCCAATAGATTGTTTAGTGTAGTCAATAGATTGATCCAAACAAAATTTTCTTTCTCAAAGCGAACCAATATATTTGTTATTGTAGCTAATAGATTGGTTCAATACAAATTTTTCTTTTTTCAATGTGAACCAATGGATTGGTTACTGTAGACAATAGATTGGTCTGCCAAGTTTTTCCAGAAATCTCTATTTTCTCTATTACGATTATCCCCTTCATGTCCAACCTCTAAACTTTAAACCAGTCCCAATTATAACATTCTAAATTACATCCGAACAACACCAATACAATCATCCTCATTCTAAACTAGTCCCAATTTCACATAAAAACTCAAGAACACAACCACATAAAAACAACAATATCATTGCAATTTAGATTAATACATGTAAAACAAGATCCACCAGAATCAATAGGTAAACAAACCCTATCAGATGTCAAGGAATCTTCTACCCTACCCCTTCATGCATATACCCTTTATTAAAGTTATTCTCTTCCCTTACCTAAATTTTCCAGCAAAGTTGATAGATCCTTGAACTTTTATCCCTTAAGCCTTCTCTTCTTCTTCCTCTTGCCTTAACCTTCATTTTCACTTTTCTCTCAAGAATTCTTCGTACTAACAAAAAAAACTCTTTCCTCTTAACTTTTTTTTTTAAATAAAAACTTAATTCCGTCACTATTATATTCCTACCTCTCCCCCAACTTTCTTTTTCCTCAAAATCTCTTCAAACTCCTACTTCCTTTTATTTTATTATTTATTTAAATAAAGAAACTACAATATTATTTTAATTAATAAAATAATTCTAAATAAACCTTTCATCCTCTAATTACTCTCCACACTCTCCTCTCAAGGTCGCACACCTCTACCATATAAATTAATTGAATTATTCATATAATAATTAAATAAACACACAAAATTCATAAATAATTTGATTAAAAAGATAATTTATATTGAGGTGTTACAACTCTCCCCCACTTAAAGAATTGTCGTCCTCGAAAATTACCTCAAGTGAACAGGTTTAGATCCGAGTCCCTCATTTGGTTTTCAAGCTCTCAAGTCATGTTCCCACCAGCCGATCCTCCCCAAGCTACCTTCATCAAGGAAATCTTTTTATCATGCAACTGCTTTACTTCTTGATCCTCTATCCGCACGGGTGATGCCTCAATAGTCAGGTTATCTCTCACCTGCACATCATTCACTTGGATCATATAAGACGGATCCGAAATGTATCTCTTCAATTGAGACACATGAAACACATCATGAAGATTAGCAAGTGACAGTGGCAAAGAAATCTGATAGACCACTTCTTCTATCCTCTACAAAACCTGGTACGAACCAATGAAACACGGAGTGAGCTTTCGAGACTTCAAAGCCCTACCAACACCAGTTACCGGAGTAACTCTAAAAAACAAACGATTTCCCTTTTTGAACTCAAGTGCATTCCTTCGTTTATCATGGTAGATTTTGTGGCGACTCTGTGAAGCTCCCATCTTCATTTGATGAATTTGAATTTCTCAGTGGTCTGTTAAACAATCTCAGATCCAATCAAAACATCCCCTCCTGACTCATACCAATATAAAGGCGTTCTACACCTTCTATCATACAACGCCTCAAACAGTATCATTCCAATACTTAAATGGAAACTATTGTTTAGGTAAACTTAATCAATAGAAAAAGTTGTCTCAAGCACCTCCTTGTTCTAGCACACAACTCTTACAAGTCTTTTAAGGATTGAATAGTTATCTCTGCCCGACCATCTGTTGTGGATGATTAGTAGAACTCAACCGCAACTTCATACCCAAAGCCTTCTACAAACTCTCCCAAAATCTCAAATTAAACCTCAGACTCTGTCAGATACAATACTAGACGAAATCCCATGCAAAATGACAATTTAGACAACGAATAGTTATGTCGAATCAAAATTAAATGTGCCAATTTAGTCAACCTATCCATAATAACCCAAATAGTATCACAACCCTTCACTGTTCTCGACAACCCCAAACACAAAGTCCATCAAAATGTTGTCCCATTTCCACTCAGGAATAAACAACGGTTGCATCAAAGCCAATTGTTTCTGATGTTCAAATTTTGACTTCTGACAAGTCAAACACGCATACACGAACTCATCAACCTCCTTCTTCATTCCAAGACACCAAAACATCTTCTTCAAGTCTTGATACATCTTTTTGGCACCAGGATGAATATCCATACCACTTCGGTGTCCTTCTTAAATAATACTCTTCTTGAGTTCAGGAATATCAGGAACACATACTCTGTCCCAAAATTTTATAACGCCATTCTCATCAATCTTCAAATCACCACTTTAGCCTTGATTGATTAATGCTAAAAGATCAATAAATTTCAAATTAGTTCTCTGGCCTTCTATAATCTTATCAAAAACACCATTGATAAGCTTCAACGTGCCAAATTTCACACTATGCGGCGTGACTTCACACACCAAACTCAAATCTCTAAATTCTTCGATCAACTCTAACTCTAGCCATCAATGTTGACATATGCAACGTCTTCCAACTCACTGCATCAGCTACGACATTGGCTTTTCCATGACGGTAATTCAAACCAAAATCATAATCATTCAACAACTCGAGCCATCTCCTCTGTCTAATATTTATCTTATTTTGGTCTAACAAGTATTGCGAACGCAACAACAACCAACTCTAAATCATGTGTTTCATGAACCTTAAGTTGCTTCGATGTATAAGACACAACTTGTCCATTTTGCATCAACATACCTACAAGACCCATCTTAGAAGCATCACAATAAACAGAGAAAGATTCAATTGGACTTGACAAAATCAACATTGGAGTCGATGTCAACCTCTACTTAAGCTCTTGGAATATCTCTTCACACTTTGCATCCCCAACATAAGCATGACCCTTCCTAGCTAGCTAAGTTAACGGCAAGGCCAACTTAGAAAATCCCTTGATGAACTTGTGATAATAACCAGCTAATCCAAGGAAACCTCGAATCGCAATGACAGACTTCATAGTCTCTCATTATAACATAACTTCAACTTTTGAAGGATCAACATCAATGCCTCCACTAGATATTACGTGGCGGAGAAAACTCAATTCTCTCAACCAAAACTCGCACTTTGAAAACTTAGCATACAATGGCTTATCCTTAAACAATTCCAACACAACTCTCAGACGTTTGGCGTGTAATTTATCAGTCTTTGAATAAATCAGTATATCATCAATAAACACCACCACAAACTTATCCCATATACTGGTGAAAAATTATGTTCATATACTCCAGAAATGCACTAGGAGCGTTAAAGACACAAAATGGTATCACAGAATACTCGTAATGATCGTACCTCTTTTTGAATGCAGTCTTTGGAATATCTCCAGCCTTCACACGAATTTGATGATATCTCAACCTCAAATAAATTTCGATAAAGACATAAGCACTCACTAACTGATCCATCAAATCATTAATCCTCAGAAGTGGATACTTGTTCTTGATAGTAACTTTATTCAACTATCGACAATCTACACATAAACGCATACTACCATATTTCTTCTTCAATAACAACACTGGCACACCCTACGACGAAACACTAGGCCGAATGAACATTCTTCTCAAGTAAATTTTCTAGTTTCTTTTTTAGTTCGCTCAACTCTACCGCAGACATCCAATATGGAGCCATGGACACCAGAATCATACATGGTATCAAGTCGATCGTAAACTCTACCTCACACTTTAGCGGCAAATCAATGATGTCTTTAGGAAACACTTCTGGAAATTTGCAAACGACAGGTAATTCACTCATCACTTTTTTCCTTGAGCATCCAACGAAGCTAAACCCATAAACACTATTGGACCATCTTTCACAGACTTAGCTACCTGCTTAGTAGATATTAACAAATCCTTATCTTCCATGAACTCTAGAAACATCAATGTCTTGGTGTAACTGTTAATATGAACACGGTTGAACTCCAACTAGTCCATTCCAAGGATAACATCAAATTGATTCAACTTCTCTCTGGTGGCAAGTCACAAATACCCCTAGGAAAAACATCAGGAAACTTACACACAATAGGCATATCAATAACCACAACATCACTCTCCATTATTAGAGATGCAAACAACACAAGTATTGATCATCCCCTCACAAGAAAACTTTGACCTGATTCACAAACATGATTTTTGAATTCGTACTCTCTTCGGGTTCGGGAAACAAAACCACTTCAACTACACCGCACTATTGCAATCACGAGCACACTGAACCAACTTTGTATAACTGAAATATCTTAGAGAAGCAGAAGCTTCTTTCATGCTTGTTGCAATCCCGCTCCTACAAGTGGTTAGAAAAATAACGAGTACCGATAATATTCTACGCACATGTAGCATACCAAGGAATTAATAACATTAGACAACCTGGCCGAACGAACCGACCTGCTCTAATACCACTAATGTAACACCCTAAAAACCCCACGCTTATTATCATAAAATAAAGCATATGGAAAACACATAATTGCCCTTAGGATGTTACTCGAAATCAAACACATATGCTCTGTAACACATAACTATATAACAAGACATTCAACACGTGTCATCGCATGCTTACATTCACTTAGAGTATCATTGAAGCGGAATTATAAAGGTAAACATGCTTAACAAATCATATAGGTCTCATGAATTCACTTTCTTAAATTTAAATAAAATATGGTAAGAGTATCCTCCAACAACATAATCATCATAATAACGAGAGTATAACATCCAACTCTCTAAAATAACATAAATAGATTAAAAAGAAATAATCATTTGCTCTTCCCAATGTTACAGATCAGAGCACATAATGTAAAGACGTAAAACAAAAAGATAATAGAGTAACAACCTCGCGCCATCCTCCACTATAAACAGCTACTTAGTTACAACATCATACAATCACACTCAACATGTTTAATATATCATATCATACTCACAACTCATGATCATACTCGTCAAGCATCATAACCAACACAATTCAATAAATACACACAATTCTCATCGATTACTCATACTATCACAACACATTCAACTCCTGATAACAAGTCCATTTGATGTTAAACCGTGTTATCTTTCCAACGCTTCGAACCACGTCTCATTTGTACACACGGATTAAAGATTATGATCAAAATAACCGATAAACCAATATATTGTTGCCATAGAGCAATCTATTGGTTTGGACTGCTGTTACGAAATTTAAAAAAAAATAAAGAGAATCAATCGATTGGTTCTATGGCTCAATCGATTATTTTAAGTTTTTGTTTTGTATCTTTCACAATTTTGAAAGAAGCCAATAGATTGTTTATTGCAGCTAATAGATTGATCCAATACAGATTTTAGTTTCTCAATGCGAACCAATATAATGGTTACTGTACCCATAGATTGGTTCAATACAATTTTTTGTTTTTCATTGTGAATTGTCGCCAATAGGTTAGTAAGCGAAGTTTTTCCAAAAATCTCTCTTTTCTCTATTACGATCATCCCCTCCATGTCCAACATCTACACTCTAAACCAGCCCCAATTATAACATTCTAAATTACATTCCAATAACACCAATATGTCATACCCCAAAATTTGCCTTCCATGTTCCATTCACAATGATTCAAGGTTCAAGATTCAATACCAAAGCTTTGCTCAAACAATCCCCAAGATCCACAGTCAACTGATTCAAACCTGAAGGTCAACTGCAATCAAAGCATGATTCAAACTATGATCATTGGTCAAACATCAAGTATAGAGGTGCATAACCCTCATTTGATCAAAGATTGATCATGATTCCATTAATAGAAACTCAGAGATGAACAAATGCAAAAAGGTTCAAATTAGGGTTTCTTAGGAGAAAGTCAACCCAACTTCGACTGGGCATAACTTTCACATGGAACATCAAAAATTTCCCACTCAAAGCCTATTTTGAAGGAAATTGGATTCTCTACAACTTTGTGTCTCACAAGCCAGGGCTAGAAATGCTTCATTTAAGAGATACAAAGCAAAAGATTACAGGTCATTTCCAGGCATCCTTCAGAAACAGTTTTTTCCCAAAGGGGATGATCAAGATAAAAGCTTCAAATGAGAAATATGTTCCAAAGTGGCTTGTAGAGGACCTCTTGAGGTTTCTAAAAAGTATTGGAACTCCCTCATAGCTTAAAAATTGGGTGAGATATGCTTGATCAAAGTTAGGTGATTTTTGAGGGACCAAATGTGAAAAAGGAGGGTTCAAATTAAGGAATTTTGCAAATGGGCCTATGTTTTTATGGTACAAACTTGATCCACAAGCCATTAGCTTGTCCAAAACAAAAGGGCACGAAATTTATCATATTAATTGATTTAATATTTTTTTTATTTCATGATTTAATTAAGTATAAAATCAAATATTATGATAAAATATTCATAAAGGCCAATTTCAATCACAATTAATGTCCAAAATATATTTAATTTCGTGCATACATGGATTGGGAAGATTGACACAATATTTGGACCAAAATAGTAGCTTAAGATTCAAGAAACCAAATCAAATATTCAAATATGGCAAGATTTGATTCAAAGACCTTGGGCATTATTTGTTAACCTAATTTTGTTCCCCTATAAGTACTGAACCTAAAGCATGGGATTAGGGGACGCAGAATTCAGAGAGAGGCACACGTACAAGAACTCAAAAGTCACCAAGAAACTGAAATTCGGTTTCAAAGAATTGGAGGTTTTCAGGGAGACTTAAAGGTTCCAAAAGCTTCCTTGGTTGATTCTGAACGTGTTTGGATAGGTGCACTACTTCAACACCCCCAGAAATACCTCGTATTTGCCCAGGTAAGTCGTTCTGAAAATCCTTTCGATTTGAACAATATATGCATCCTCATTGAAATCTATTTGCATATTCTTGTTTGTCTCAATGTATTGGTCGTTTCTGGATTGTTTTGTTGAATTTGCGTGCCTTAATCGTGTTCTACCATTAATGTCCGTTTGAAGGTTTTTAGGGTTTCAATTGGGGGTTCACGTTAGAGATAAAATTAGGATCAATTGGGGGTACAGTCAGGTTCGTATGGACCAAACGAAAGTAAGGAGAGGGTCGCGAAACATTTATGCTCGTACAGGTGCTATTCGCTATTTTCTTGGTAAGTTTGCTACGAATGGAATCGTAGCAAATTCGTAGCTAATTTTGCAGGGATTTTCAGGTGGGGTTGAGGACGATGATGAGGTGTCTGAGTATCACTGGGCATTTTGAATTCACGCGCGTGTTTTACCTATATTCGTTATATTTTGCATATAGTGTAACGGAGGCGTTTTTATAACGCAAAGCATGTTTAGCTGGGTTGGTTGCCAAGCGCGTATGGGAGGGGGAGGTCATGGGTTCGAGCCCCCCCTTCGCCTATTTATTTTTCTAAATATTACTCTATGATCCTGTGCGCTCCACACCCTGGCTATTACCATACACCTTCTCAGATCTGACCATTGATTCCCACTAGCCTTAGATCTGACGCCCCAGGATTCAGTCCCACACTATACACCCAATTAACAACCACATAAAATCAAAACCTTAATAAAACTAAAATAATTTTAATTAAATATTTGTTTTAATTAATTCTTTTAATATATTATTTATATATTAATAATTATTTTTATAAATAAAAATTAATATGTGATATTTATATTAAAATGCCAATTTGTTGTTCGTGCTGATTAAATCGATTAATCGCTATGGTCAACAATAATTTTAATTTTTTTTTTTTTTTTTGTAATCAAGAAAAAATATTAAACGGAGAACTAAGGGTTCTCCAACCCGATTACAAAGGAGGAGCGGAAAGGCTCGACAAAAAGAAAAAATTACACACCAAATACCCTTACGATAGAAATAAGAGCGGATCCTTACTAAAATCGTAAAAAGAGTAGTTGGGATGAGTAATCTCTCCACAAAAAGACCATTTCCATACCAAGAACTTAATGTTCCAAACGGTGTTGTTAATGCTCCAAGCTTCCTTCCTAAAGCGCACTCCATTCCTAATTAACCAAAAGGACCAAACGATGGCTAACCACACCACATCCAATTTACTATCTCTAATCCTATGAGATCGAAAAAACAAGTGCCACTCCATAAAATGTGGTAAACACTCCTTTTCCCTAATTTCCCCTTTACCAATCCAATAAGCTATGTCATTCCATATCTTTGTACCCACCAAACAACCAAAAAAGAAATGATCCCTATCCTCCGGGACATTACCACACAAAACACATTTAGATTCTTCAAAAGGAAAAGTCATGCCTCTATACAACAAACCGTCAATCGTTGGAAGCCTATCAAGAAAAAGTCTCCAACCAAATGCCTTGATTTTAAACGGGACCTCCGACTTCCACAAAATACCAAAAGCACCATCATGAACATTAGGTGGTCCGAACGGAATATGAGACTTCAAATAAAAATTATAACAAGAAGCCACCGAAAAATCCGTCAACGGTCCTTCGTTCCAACAAACCGAATCACAACCTTGTCTCCACCCGGTGAAAACTTCCACACGACCCTTCAACTTTAACAACTCCGCTTCTAAAAAAATGCCTTCCGCCCTTATGCCAAAATCACCCCAACACCACTTATCTTCAATCCATCCCCCCATTCCCGCCACCGAAACACCCTTCAAAATAAAATTTAAAAATAATTCCGGAAATTCTTCTTTCAAAGGAATTCCTTCCAACCAAGAAGATTCCCAAAACGGTGTGTGGAACCCATTATGAACATTAAATTTAACCTTGTCAACCATCGGATCCGCATGCATCAAAGAATTAATCTTAACCAAATCCCTCCACCAAAAAGAAGAAGAAGATGAAGAGACTTTATGGTAAAAAGAGGTAGAATTACTAACCTTGCAATTAATCAATATGGAAGACGATAAATCACCGTACCGACCTTTCAAGACATCAAGCCAAATAGAATTTCCACCTTGAAGAATTCGCCATCTCCACTTGTTAAGAAGAGAAGTGTTGAACACCGCAATGTCCTTCACGCCTAAACCGCCTTTGTCCATGGGAAGACAAGCATCTTTCCATCTAACCCAATGAATCTTTTTTTTCTCCTCTAATCCTCCCCAAAGGAATTTACTTTGTAAACTAGTAAATTTCTTCACCACCTTCGACGGCATTTTATAAAAAGACATAGTGAAAATGGATAGGGAACTAAGCACCGATTTCAAAAGCGTGATCCTACCTCCTAAATTCAAGTAGCGATTAGTCCAACCATCCAATCTAGCTTTTGTCTTCACCAATAGCGGCTCCCAAGTAGCTTCCAACCTTGGATTATAGCCAATCGGAATTCCAAGGAAAATGAACTTGCTTTCTTCCACCTTACAAGATAAAAAGTAGGATGCGGCTTCCAAAAAATGAGGATTAAGATTAATACCAATCAACTTACTCTTGTGATAATTAATCCCAAGACCCGATACAAGTTCAAAAGCTCTTAGGACCGCCTTAATTGCCCGAATGTGCTTCCAACTACCATCTCCCACTAATAAAGTGTCATCCGCAAATTGTAGGATGTCCACTCTACTAATTCCATTAATGGTAAAGCTTTGAAATTCCTCTAACTCAATAGATTTACTCACTAAGGCCGTGAGAGCTTCCGCTACCAAAACAAAGAGAAAAGGAGAAAGAGGATCTCCTTGTCTCAACCCTCTAGAGACAACAAATTCTCTCGAAGGACTCCCATTCACCAACACCGACATGTCACTCTTAAACACCAATAGTTCCATCCATTTCATCCATCTATTACCGAAACCCAAAGCTTTGAACATGAATCGGAGAAAAGACCAACTCACCTTATCGTAAGCCTTTTCGAAATCAACTTTGAAAAGAGCACATTTACTTCCCGTCCTCTTCGCATAATCAACCACCTCATTCGCTACAAGCACTCCATCTAGCAAAAATCTTCCGGGAACAAACGCGGTTTGTCTAGAAGAAATAATAGAATTTAACACCTTTTTAAGTCTCCCCGCCAAAAGCTTAGCCGCCACCTTATGAATACATCCCACCAAACATATGGGCCTATAGTCATCCAAACTCAAAGGGTTTTGCTTCTTTGGAATTAGCGTTAAAAAAGATGAAGTGATAGCCTTAGACAAATTGTTCCCACCAAAAAAATAGTTAAAAAAATTAAAGAAGTCTTCTTTTAAAAAGAACCAACACTTTTTAAAGAAGAGAAAAGAGTACCCGTCCGGACCCGGGCTTTTATCTCCTCCGCACTCCCACACCGCCTCTTTAATCTCTTCTTGAAGGAAAGGTTTCTCCAAAAAATCCGCTTCTTCTTCACTAAGAGACTTGAAAGGGATACCCTCTAAAATGGGCCTATCATTCTCCGCTTCGGCAAATTTCTTCGCAAAATGTTTGAACACCGCCTCCCTAACGTCATCAACCGACTCCGCCATACCGTCCGAAGAAATAATCGGACCGATATGGTTTATTCTTCTTCTTTGTTTCAACACCTTGTGGAAAAATTTACTATTGGAGTCTCCTTCTCTAATCCAACTCAATCTTGACTTTTGAAGCAACATATTCTCTTTTATTCTCAACTTCTTCCAAAAATTACTACATGCTTCCTTCCTATTCTCCATAACACTATCAAAGTCGAAAACATCATCGGAAGCCAACACCACATCGGCGACATTCATCTTATTCACACCCTCCTCCATCTCCAAATCAATTCTACCGAACACCTCCTTATTCCAAGTTCTCAATTTACCTTTCAAGATCTTGAGCTTTTCCTTTAACACGAAATCACCTCGCCCCTCCACCTTGAGACTTTTCCACTCCTTCTCCACAAAAGGGATAAAAGAATCAAAACTAAACCATTCATTATTAAACTTAAAAGGTTTAGGACCCCAATTTCTTTGATCCTTTACGATCCAAATTGGACAATGATCCGAAATATCCCTATCACCGATGAGTTGACCCATGACCTCCCATCTAGACACCACTTCGTTGGAAACAATGAAACGATCAATTCTACTCATCGACTTCCCATCGCCGCTAAACCAAGAAAACTTCTTTCCTTTGCAAGGAATATCCACCAACTCGCTTTTATTAATGAACTCCGAAAAGAGCTCCATCTCCCTATTATTCACATATAAACCGCGACCCTTCCTTTCTCTAGAATTTTTTATCGCATTAAAATCCCCTCCCACAATCCAATCCCCATCCTTAAAAGCCTCCTTTAACTCAAGCAACTTCTTCCATAACTCCACCTTTTTAATCATAATGCACGGAGAATACACATTAATCAAGTAATAAAACTTATTCTCCCAACAAACTTTTATCCCCAAATAACCTTCTCCTCTAAAACTATTAATAACCTCCACTTTGTTATTCCATAAAATGAGCAATCCTCCCGACCTACCAATTGAGTTTGAGAAAGAAAAGTCTACCTCCGAAGAATGCCAAAAAGACTTGGCCAAGTCACCCTCCATGTTAACAATCTTTGTTTCTTGAATTAGAAAAACATCCGCATTACCTTTTTTAATCAACGCACCAATCCTCCTTCTTTTGAGCGCATTCGCTCCCCCCCTAATATTCAATGAACCTATAATCATTGTTCACCTTCTTTATTCTCCTTCCTTACCTCCCCCAACTCCAAAGATTCAATCTTAGACAAAAGGTTATTCCTCCCCTTCGCATCGACCACACCGAGCGCCACAATGGCCGAACAAAATTTGCCCCCAATATCCACATCCATCAACCTCCATTGCCTCTTATTATTTCTCCCAATGTCCGATTCTTCATTTTGTTCCCCATAAAAGATTGAGTTATCGCCTACTGTTTCAACCCCATTGACCTCCAAATAATTAATAGGATTTAAAACCGGTTCGTTTACGCAAGGTTCAAGGACCACCGGCTCCCTCCTGTCCTTAACACCTTTCAAGCCTTTATTCCTTGCCCTCTCATTAATCATTTTCGTCCTTAACTTCTTCTTAAACTCCAATTTAACACTTGCTGCATTCTCCTCTAGCGAACAAGGGACAGTGCTGGGAGAGAGGGACCTTTTCGGTCCACACAACTTGCTGGAAAACGGTGCTGTACCAGCACTAGAACAATTCTGTTCAGAATCGAGGGTCTGCACATAAGAATTCGTAAGATCTTTGTTATTGGCAGCAGTACCACTATTATGAGTAACGCAACCGTTACGGACTTTCCGGACTGCATTATCAAACTCCCCTATACCGATGTTCTTCTCCGCATCATTCGAACTCCCACCTACACTCATAGCACCTTCAGGCTGTTTCAAAATCGCAACCACCGCGGCATCCCCTAAGCTACCAGAATTCCTCCCAGTTTTCTCCCGTGAATACCTGTCCGAGAATTGCGTAATACTATCCTCCGAATTACCCGCAGACAGAGCATCAATACTAAGGTTATCGTCCTCAAACAGCCGGTCATCCGAATCTGAAGAAGAAATGGACACAGATGGAGAATTAACGATACCTGCTGAAGCGGTAGGAGTACCCCAACGGTCCTCCCTAATCGTTAAGCAATACCGCTTGCCGTCAATGATTGCCGTGGTCGAGTTTGGAGCCAGAAAAGACAATTGAACCTTGACTAAAATCCTGGCAACATCAAAAGTGAGACCTTTAGAAGTCCTTTCGTCGATACAAACGAAATTTCCCAACGAATCAGCCAAAGCCACAAAGAACTCCGCAGTCCAAGCATGAACAGGTATACCGTAGACTCTCAACCAAACTTCCCTGTGTTCCTCAATCAGACCCTCCTCCCACTTCCTGACATCACTAAACCAATTCTTCCACCAATCCTGCCCCTCACCAATCAAGTCCTGAATAAAACCTTCCTCCGATTCTTCGAGAAGGCAAACGTTTAATTAAAATGTTTATTTAATTAAAATACAAATGATTTCTATTTAAGTTAAATGGTTGCAACTATTTTATTAGTTGTGATGATTAACTTTCCTGTTTTCTAAATTCCAATTTGTTATTATTTGTAATCGTGTTAATCGGTTATAAGGGGTAACAATACAAAATAAAATTCACAAGAATAATAAAATACAATAATCCGTTATTAGTGATAATCGAATCAATCGATTTGAATTGGTAATGGTGCAAACCTCCTAATCTTTTAACTATGGTGATCAAACCTATTGATCATTGCGGTTAATAGTGCCATACTAAATCAGGGTTGTACGCCCATATTTCAAAACACTTTTCAAACATCTTTCAAACTTCAAGTTCAAAATACAGATTTTTATCTACGACAGGCTATTCAAAGCCTTCAAACCTTCAAATCAAATTTCAAACCTTAAGGGCGTACAACCCGTCCCCCGAACTACGTTGACTCTGATTCTCCATAAGGAGATACGTAGGCACTTGGCAACAAGGCGAGTCCCCTTCCTTCTAAATCTCATTTTTCCCGATTTATTTCCCTTAATTATTTGACCCTCGAAAGCATAAACCTTACCTTAATACTCTTAGCCATAAAATTGTCGACCTTAGATTCAAAGCCATAGGAAAGGGTTGAGGGTGCCTAACACCTTCCCTCGACCTGAATATAGTATCTTACCCTGATCTCTTAACTGCGTAGGGTTTCCTATTCGCCCTTCAGAATAGGTGGCGACTCTCTAGAATCTTTATTTTTAGGGCAGGTTGCTACACAATACAATAATCTTTTTCTAATGTACATA
Source organism: Vicia villosa (assembly GCF_029867415.1). Taxonomy (NCBI): domain Eukaryota; kingdom Viridiplantae; phylum Streptophyta; class Magnoliopsida; order Fabales; family Fabaceae; genus Vicia; species Vicia villosa. The sequence continues at coordinate 150,691,488 of NC_081181.1, forward strand.
AACATATCAATCTCCCATGAATTAAGCACTTAAATCCATACACTGACACACCCAATTTCACATCAAAATTTAAGAACACAACCACATAACAATAACACATCATTACAATTTAGATTAACACATATACCAATAGATCCATTATCATATGTCAGCAAAGTTGATAGATCCTTGAACTTCTATCCCTTAAGCCTTCTTTTATTCTTCCTCTTGCGCTAGCCTTCTTTTTCTCTTTTCTCTCAAGAATTCTACATACTGACAAAAAAATTATTTCCTCCTAACTTGCTTCTTTTTAAATAAAAGCCTAATTCCATCACTAGCATATTCCTACCACTACTACAAAAAGCATATACAACAATGCCCACATTATCACGGTATTTTGAAGAACCGTGGTAATATCTATAAATTCAGGTGCCAATTTTTTTTTAATTAAAAATTGTTAACATATTACCACGTTTGTAACTTCCATCTGTGGTGAAAAGTAGTGTCTAGACATGAGTTTGAATTCTAACACCTATAATTTTGTTTTTTGTTTATTTTAAGACACTTTTCACAACGGTTGAAACTTCCAACCGTGGTGAAAAGTCACCCAGGGTCATGGGTTCAAATCCTAGCACCTACAATTTTGTTTTATTTATTTATAAGTCACTTTTCACAATGGTTGAAATTTCAACCGTGGTAAAAAGTCACTCAATTTCATCTTTCCAAGATAAATAACATTCTTTATTCATTCTTTTGCCCTAAACAAAGTTAGACGAATTTCATCTTCCACTTACGAGACTTTATTTCTCCACTAAACCAAACTCGAAAACATCATTTATTCCATAAACAAAACTTTTCTTCTTCTTCTTCTTCTTCTTCTTTTTCTTCTTCACTTATTCTTCACGGATCTGACATGTCAAACATCACTACTCATGATACATTAATGTTATTGTTGTTGTTTTTGTTCTTGTTGTTGTTGTTGTTGTTGTTTTTGTTGTTCTTGTTGTTGTTCTTGATCATGTTGTTGTTGTTGTTGTTGTTAATGTTGTTGTTGTTGTTAATGGTGTTTTTGTTGTTAATGTTGTTGTTCTTGTTGTTGTTTTTTTGTTGTTGTTATTGTTCATATTGATGTTGTTCTTGTTCTTGTTCTTGATGTTTTTGTTGTCGTTATTCTATTGCTGGATTTTTAATTTTTTTTAAAATACATATAACAACGGTTGTGTAATACAACGACCGTGGTGGAAAGCATCATACATACAGTCACATCTTACCTCACAACGGTTTGTCAGACGTGGTGGTATTCCTCTTCCAACTGTTGTTAAATGAGTTTTCCGTTGTAGTGTACCTTACCCTCACCTTTTTTCATAACTCCCACCTCGCCCTCAAAATCTCTACTAAGTACAAACTCCTATTTCCTTTTATTTTATTATTTTATTTAAATAAAAAACTAAAACAATATTTTAATTAATAAAATAATCTTTTTCTTGATCATTGGGACTGTCCACATCAGCTGCTGTCTCCACAATATTCCAATATTCCACATCAGCAACCTCAACCTTCTATTCTTCTATCCATAACTTCCAACCCTTGTTCTTTCCAAGCCCTCCTCCTTCCACATTCCAAAACGATTTTATCATTCCTATATATAACCGATCATACTTTCACATTCTCTACCATTCCCACGACTATTCATGGACAGACCAGTATTTAACATTTTTTTTTCTTGATAGAAAATATCTTTCATGTTATTTGCATGTTGAATTTGTAGTGTATCATTCTGAAGTACCAATTGGCGTTTCATGTTATTAGCAGGTTGAATTTGTAGTGTATCATTCTGAAGTACCAATTGGCGTCACTCCATAGTATATGGTTTGTTTTTTACATGGGTTATTTCCAATCCCTATTTTCTATTCTTTTAGTAACAATTTAAATATTATCCTAATCCATGTGTTTTGGATTTTTTTCTGGTGCATACAGTAGCATACATCGTCTATACGATTCGTTTGAAATAAATATTCTTCTTTGACTGCCTTGAAAGTTTGAGTAGTAGAAGTAGAAATAAAGTTGGCTGGTGTCAATATACAACGAAGAAACTGCTTGAAATTACTGGGTTATGCTTGTGCAAGTTTTGTCGAAATTGTAGATATTATAATATGTAAATAACATGATATTTTATATTAATTCATAGAATGAACTTTAATTTTTTATATTTTAAGTGCAAATGTTAATAAATAAATCTTATAGATTGATTGATTTTATGTTTGAGTGATATTTATATTAAATCTTAGTAATTATCGAAATTGTAGATGTTATAATATGTAAATAAGATAATATTTTATATTAATTCACAGAACTAAAGAATATTTTAGTTAGGTCAAATTAAGAAATTAAGTTTATCAATATATATATAAAGTTAGTTTTATAAAATATTATTGATATTTATTTATTGTAAGGTCGAACAAAACAAAAAATAAAGATATAATATAATAAAATATTATAAATTAAAAATGTATACATAATTTTGAAATTTATAAGAAAATAGAATCAAAGAATAAAGAATAAATAATCATATTTAATTGATTCCAACTTTAATTTATGATTTAGTCTGATTGCAACTTTTGATTTATTATTATGATTTTTTATTTAATGTGATTTCAATTTTTAACTTCTTATCCATAATAGTCCATGGTCGATTTGAACGTGATTTTAAAGAATGGTTTGTTGAAATAATGAAGCAGCACACATATTTTTTTGATATGGAAATAATTGGTATATTATTGAAAATTTTAATAAATAAATTTCATTGATTAATTGATTTTATGTTTCATTGATATTTATATTCAATCTTAGTAATTATAAAAATTATAGATATTATAATATATAAATAACATAATATTGTATATTAATTCATACTAAAGAATATTTTAGTTAGGTCTAATTTAAAAATCAAGTTTATCAATATATATATATATATATATATATATATATATATATATATATAATTTATAAAGTTAGTTTTATAAAATATTATTGATATTTATTTACTGTAAGGTCGAACTAAAAAAATAATAATAAAAATAGAATATAATAAAATATTACAAATTAAAAATATATATGTAATATCCCGACTCTCTAAACCCGATAATCATCATTTAATTGGTTAAAAGGTAATTAGAGGGCACATTGGTATTATTCTAAGTAAGAAAGTAGCATGTGTATCTATGGAATAAGTTGGGATAAAGAGTTTAGTAGAGAAATGCAAAGGAGTTAGTTGAAATAAAACTAAATGGCATTGTTGTAAATAAGGTTAAGTTGGAGGGCATAATGGACTTATCAAATGCTTGCATGTGGACATAAAGGACATTAGATTAATTGCATGAACTTAGGGGGTTGTTTGGCTTGCAAATCAGAATTTGAAAACAAGAAAGGAAAGAAAAACTCATGAAGCAAGTTCCATTTTCGCAACTATTGATACAGCTCCACTAAATCAGGTATATCTCACTGCTCGTAACTCCGATCATAACGGTTCTGGTCTCGTTGGAAAGCTAACGAAATTCTCTTCGATTTGCATATATGGTTCGCGTTTATAGCTTCTGTTTTGAAGGAGAAAACTGAGCTTGAAGTTGTGTCAATCATGTTGAAAGTGTGAAGAGAGTAGTTACGGGTTTGATCATGTTAGAGGTGAAGAGTTGATCAAGGAGGAAGTCCAATGGCAGCATGAGCATCCTATTAATCTCTCTAAATCCAAGGTAAGTCCTTAGATAGCAACTTGGGTAGAAGATTGGGAAATTGCATGTTATGGGGTTATGGTGAGATACACTTGATGCATGATATGTGTTCTTTGATGATAAAACTATATTGCATGTTGATAGTATGCTTGTGTTCCATGTTAATTCTACTAATAATTGATAATGCACTCTTTTGGAATGATATTGAGATGTTGGAAGTGTTTGGATTGGAGTTGAAATTGGTTTGGAACCATCAAAATGCAGAAAATTCGTTTCTGATACAGTGTAATCGGTTACGGGGTTTTGTGTAACCGGTTACACTATTGAAAATGCAATTTTGGGCTATTTTTCGTGCCCGTAACCGGTTACGGATTTGGCGTAACCCGTTACACTAGGTTAAAAGGGAAAAATCAGCAAATTTTAGAAATTCATAACTTTCGGCTCGGGTATCGGAATTGCGCAAACTTTATATCGTTGGAAAGCTAGCGACGTGTACTTTCTAATAAAATGGGTTCCCAAACCAGAATGTTTGATTTAACAATAGTGGAACCCCACTTAGTGGATCAATGAATTAGTATGAGAACTTATGTCTCTATCATTCGATTAATAATTCTCATGTTATGCGTGACATATATTTTCTATTGCTTACTATGAATGTGACATCCATATTTGAGAATGTTATGCCATTATGTTTTATACATGAAAATCTATGGACACCGTCGTTTTGGTTAAACGATTGGATTGATTGTATTGTATGTGATTTTGACATTATGTCATATTTATGTATGCTTGAATCGAAGTGGCCGGAGGACTAGATTGGGATGCTACTCCGATTATGTGGTCATTGAGTCTTCCCGGACCGTGCGGTCCAATGGAATAGCCCGTTCATGTGTATTGTTCGATAAGGTGTGCATCTGAGCTACCATTGCAGTGTGCTCGTGAGTGCCGTACGGGGTTTTTACTTACTTGGCGTTAACACACTTGCGTGCTCGGTATGGTGGGGTTATGTGGCCATGTAGGCTGATACATAATGATGTAACTCACCTCTAGTGAAGTCACGTAGACTAATACTAGGCTTTCGCCTGATGGGCTCATGCGTCAAGGTGGCGGTTTGTACTCGGCGTAACTCACTTGCGTGAAGAAGGTTAATGGAACAATGACGCCAATTAGGCTAAGGTCATCTCGCGGCCATGTAGGCTTGTGCGAACCCGTTTAACCGTCTTGCAGCGTGCTTGTACAAGTCCCTTGACAATAGGCAGGAGGTTACTCATCGAGGATGCATTTATTCCATAATCTAGTCGAGGTTTTATTACACTTCTGGATTCCCCGTATATGGATGCGGGTTTGCATACTTGTTTGCTATACAATGTGTATTTGTTTAAAGGCAAGTCCAATGGTGGACGAGTCACTATTTTCTCCGTACTTGTACCGGATGTGAGAATAAACCCCGGATCAATGGTGGATTCGGTTTTGATGCATGTACCCTGTAGATCCGAGTGGACCCATAGGATAGGACGACTCACTGAGATTTAGTAATCTCACCCCAATCAACTTATCTTTTTCAGGTGCAGTTTAGTAGCTTTTGATAGATACCAGGTTCAGATTGATGGCTTGAAGTGGTGTTGGCTCGAAGACCTCGTTGGTTTTGATATTCCGCTGTGCAAGATCCATTGAAGACTCATGTATTATGCTTCTTAGTAGATTTCCATGTTGTATTCAATGTAGATCTTCTTATATATTTGGCTTTTGTATGTACTCAATACCAGTTTTAACGTTTCATGCATAATATACTAGTCAGTTATGTGTGGGGTGTTACAGTATACATAATTTTGAAATGTATAAGAAAATAGAATCAAAGAATAAAGAAAAAAACAATACATTTTTTTTAGGTAAATAAAGAGTTTAGAATGAAAAGACATAAATCATTTACCTATAAAAAAGTTAAATATCATAATTATCTTTAGTAATCATTGATTGATTGATTGCAACTTTTAATTTACGATTTAATGCATGTAATTGCAACTTTTGATTTCTTATTCTTATAGTACTTACAATATGTATTTTTAAATTATTAGATTTGAGAAAATATTGTACTTTTATATCTTACAAAATTATACTGTTTTTACAATATTGTATGATTTACCTAAAAAAATATAATTTTGAAAAAATATTGTACTTTTGTATGATTTACCTAAAATTATCTAATTTTATAAGATATAAAACCCTTTTTAACGACCCATAAGTTAAAATCATTACGTTTGGAATAATTTAATTGATATAGAATCAATACATTAAAATCATATCAATTACTTACCAATATCTTAATTGGTATAAAATAAATAAGTTACAAATATATTTAGTACTCCAATTATATTGATGTTGTATCACCAAAAATTGAGTGAATCAAATTATCATTAAAAATTAATAAAAATAATTTATCTCACTTGATTTCCTTCAAAATTATTTAATAGAAACTTTCCAAAATAATGAATTTATCAATATAATTTTGAAACTAAATTTCATATGGGTATAAGATTTCTAACCTCTCATTTAACAAAAGGATAAATATTATTAGATACATATTTTAATAAAGTGTTTTAGGCATATCATTGCTTTTATATATTGTATCAATATTTTTGATAAAAAAATGCATAATTATTATTATAAAAATAAAGTATATTTTCAAAATATTTAAAATACAACATGTGCCATCGTCATTCTCTATATAGAAAAACTAACTACTATTTTCTATTTTCACTTTAATAAGATTTCTTACTAATACTACTAAATTATTTAAAATATATAATAAGATTCCAGGAGTAAGTTATTATAACTTACTTCACATCTTGACCATTAATTCTTTTCAATCTAATGGTTAAAAATAATAAATAATAGTTTTCTCTCTCCACATTTAATTACTTATTATTTTTAACCATTAGATTGAAAAGAATAAATGGTCAAGATGTGGAGTAAGTTATGGAGTAAATATATCCCTCATATATATATATATATATATATATATATATATATATATATATATATATATATATATATATAAAGCATATCATATGAGAATGCATTTTTTATATGAGAATGTGAGAATGAATCTGAACCATTAGATTGAAAAATAAATGATGGAGATTATGTGTGAATCTTTTTTCTCTCTCCTCCATCATTAAAATAAAAGATTGAAGAGAGATAAAAAAAAGATTGACACATAATCTCCACCATTTATTTTAAAATCCAATGGTTCAGATTTATTATCACATTCTCGTATAAAGAAGGCATTCTCATATGATATGCCCTCTCTCTCTCTCTCTCTCTCTATATATATATATATATATATATATATATATATATATATATATATATATATATATATATATATATATATATATATATATATATATATATATATATATATATATATATATATATATATATATATATATATATATATATATATATATAATTTTTTAGAGATTATTAAATAAAATAAATATATTAAATCTATTGACTATTTTTTTAAAAACATATTTAAAAATAACTATGGGTGTTAATAATCATAAGTATTGTATGAATAAATAGTAATAGAATGAAACATAAGTAATGTATGAATAAATAGTAATAGAATGAAACATAAGTAATATATGAATAAATAATATCAAAATTTTATGATATTTTTTATTAATTATACAATTTGTTTGTCATTTATAAACTTTAAAATTTAACTGGACAAGTTCATCAATAATCAATATATATTTATCTATATATAATATAATATAATTGAAATATTACCATTAAAACTTTAATGGGTCAATTCTATCCAAATACAAATTAATATATTAGGGATACACACAGGTAATTATATGGTACGCGCATATGGTACTGATATTAACACATTTAATTAAATGTTCAATAATAACGAGAATCAGTTTACAATTGATTTAAATAGTTTTATAAATAAATCCAAATCAAAAATATTTATATATAGAAATAATTAACTAATGATTCAAATATTTTTATATATGGAATAATATATTTGATTTGTAAATTGAGTTTAATCAATTATATTAAATATTTATTATTAATTGTATTATATAATTTGATAGAATATTTCTTCATTATAATTTGTCAATTTAAGATTTTTGTTATTATAAAATATTTTAATTATCATCAAATATTTTTAAACAATGTTAAAATTAATTTATTTTTGTTTTAAAAATATCATCAAAATATTGAATATTAATAGAAACATGAAGTAAATGAAAAAAAAATTGAATATTAACGGGAACATTTAGTTATTAATCAAAATATTGAATATTAATAGATTTTTTTTTTAATATTAATGGGTACTTGAAGTTACTAATCAAAATATTGAATATTAAAGGCAATATTAAATTACTGACTAAAATATTAAATGTATTTAATATTAACGGAAACATGAAGTTACTGATAAAAAATGGCATGTTAACGAGAGCATAAAGTTACTGATCAAAATATTAAATATTAACGAGAGCACGAAGTTATTGATCAAACTATTGAATATTAACGGGAAAACAAAGTTATTGATCAAACTATATTGAATATTAACGGGAACATGAAGTTATTAATCAAAATATTGAATATTAACGAGAACATGAAGTTAGTAATTGTAATACGGTGAACTGACTTTTTATATTGAAAATGTCGCGGTTAAGCAAGAGTCGCCACCGACTTTTATTTTATCCAAATATCGGAAAGGCTAAAAGAACAGGAAAATACCTTTAAAAAGATTTTGAGTTCGGGGGGTAGGTTATACAAAGGGAAGGTGTAAGGCACCCTTTGCATCCATGGTTATCCATGGGCTCTTAATTGCTTAGCTCACTTGTTTGTTTGTTTGAAAAGTTTGAAGTGTCGTGTGTGAATAGTAAAGATTTCGTTTAAGGACTTTAGCTTGTAAATAAGCGTAGCCTTGTTTTGATTAGTTTTGAAAGGAGGTGTGAAAAGTATTTGATGTTTGAATTGATTGTGAGCAAGCAATTAAGAACTACCTACCCTAAATTTGTCTTTCGTGTTCTTTAAGTCTTTCGGGCGAAAGAGTCTATCCATACCATGAGAGGGCAGGAAGTCTTTCAATTGGATGTGCGGGTCATCGAAGGGTCATTGAGAATAATCGTTCACCACAAAACTGTCCCTTGCCATAAAGAGGGCAGGTAGTCTAAGGGAAGGATATAATAGTCATTTAGGCAACAGTAAGGATACCTTAGCAATCGAAGGGACTATCACCATTTAATCAAGGGACGAGATCATATTTATCGTAGGCAACTCGAAGGGACTATGATCTCTTATCGAAGGGACGTGGTGATTTTGAATCGAAGGCAACAAGCTAAGGTATCTTTACACTCGAAGGAACTTGACTATTTGATCGAAATCGAAGGCAACAGGCAACAAGAGGCGTTACCCTAGAGGTGCGTGTGTGCAACAATCACGTGGTTGTATTCGATTATATTTATCTTGAATTAGTGAGCTACGTTCGATTAATCATTTTGCACTCCCTATTTTACTAACCACGCAGATAATAGCAATTATATAGTGCGGAAATTGAAATGCAGAAAAGTAAATCCTAAGCTATTACAAGGCTTCGGGGAGAGGGATTACAAAACCAAAACTGGGGGATGCGAAAAGTAAATGCAAGGAAATAAAATCCTAATTAACTATTACATCAAAAATTGCAACCTATACATCTTCTAGAATTTAAATAACGGAAATTAAATAATTAAATAAATGGCGAAATTAAATGACATAGATTAAAATAACAATTAAAATACAGATGCGACAATCATAGAGTGGAGATGAGAAGAAGAATCGCGGGAATGGAGTTGAGAAATCAAGTGAGGATAATCTTAAGTTTACTAAATTAATTACTAAATAAAAATTGAATTAATTAACACCTAATCACTAAATTAAAATTAACTACTTAATCAATTAAAGAACAAAAATGCTAATCCTAATTAAAATTAACTAATAAGAACAAAATTTATTAACAAAAGTTTTGTTATTATTTTTTTTAAAAGAAAGAGAAAAAGAATTAATTTTTTTGGTGGTATTTTAGTTAAAGAATATGAAAACAAATAAGTTAATAAACTAAAAATAAATGAAAACAACAAACTAAAACAAACACAAAAAAAGAAAAAGAAAATAATAAGAAAAAAATAAGAAAGAAAACCTGGCTGGGGCGTTTGGATCCAGTGTGGCGCTCCCTTGAGAGTGTATGGTAAGACTGCAAGATCGTGTGCGTCTGTTTTACTGATCACTGGATCCAGTGGACGAGACGTGAGGGTGCATCGTACGCACGCGTGGGGGTGCTATGCTGGAATTGTGTTCAAACTCTTCTGAAAAAATTAATTCTCACCTGTGGATCGAACCCAGTTCATCGTGTGCACGCCTCCGATTGCCTTGCCAATTGTGCTGTGGATTAACGCTGATATAAAACCAAATGGAATTAAACAAATATTAAAATATGGGCATAGTTTAAAAAGTCAAAGAAACGTTTGGCCTGGGTCCCACTGCTTCTGCGCAAACCAATGAGAAGAGGAGAGAAGTTGCGTTGGACCGCTGACTGGCCAGTCATGGCTTCACACGCGAGGAGAGAGGGAGAAAGAAGCTTGAACGCGCTGACTGGCCACTGAATATGTGCCACGCATGGTCAACGTTTCAACACATCCCACGTCATCGTCTTCAACCCCTTTACCTGCGGAATCAGCTGCGGGTTTTGCTTCGCTTTTACCTGCGGAATAACCTTCGTTTTTTCTGCAATTCCAAACTTCAAAAATACGCGTTAGCACAAAAGCAAATAAGGCCCAGATCCACTAAAGGTATCCTTGCGAACACGATGGAACCCATAGCCTTGTCTGAAACGCCCTGAAATCGTTGATTCGAAAGCTTTATCTCTTTGAGCCCTAGCCATGGTCAATGATGTTTCCGGTCCAGATGATGACATGTAATACGTCCAAACAATCTTAGTGACGTCCCTGAAGACAACTATGCACAATATATAGGTTAGCAACACCAGGATTATCGTATTCCAAGTTTGAGTATACTTACCTTTGGCAAAGATAAAAGAGACGGTTCTGGATACTCTTGAGCTCAAGCAATGGTCGGAGTTGGCTTATGGGACCTCCAGGGAGATGTCTGAATCCTTATCTCTGTCTGAAACTCGCTGAAACAATTTTTGTGTTTTGCCCTAGTTTGGAGAAACTTTTCTTTTTTGTGAAACCCTATGTTCCTTCTCTCCCTTTTCTATCTTTTTTTCCGTTCCTCTTCTCATTAGGATTAGTGTGCATATATATTAGAAGCATTAGGTCAAGTTTGTGGGCTTGGACTTTAGGTTATGAAGTCATTTAGAAACTTGACATGATTTTGTCCAAAATTGGCTATTCTTTATCCTCAAGCATCTTTCACGAATATCTTTTTCACGAATATCTTTGAATCTTGGATGATGTGGAATATTAGATTTGGTTCAAAATATCTTGCCATGTGTTTTTTTAGATTTCATATATTTTTTACTATTTATTTGAGAATTAAATGAATAAAACCCAAATAAATAGAACAAAAATACTATGAAGCCGTGGAATGATCCCTGAGGTCTTAAATATCCTATTTGATGGATTATATTGTGATTCATGCACTCAACAAGATTTATTTGTGATTTATTCAATTCATTTTGATTTAATTTTGATTTTATGTGAATAAATTCAAAACTAAATAAAATAAAATCACAAAATAGATGGGGATTGGTCTATGAGTCGTGGATAGTCTATTGATCATGTTTGGATCAAAAGAAATTGGGCCCATTTGGAACAAAATTGATTTTGACAAATATTTTCCTTCATGCACTTCTTCAAATTTGACCGACTTTTGAACCTCATATCTCCTTCAATATTGATCATATGAAAGTGTTCTTGGACTTTTTAGAAAGCTCAAAGAGTCCTCTAAAGGCTCCTTTTGGTTTCATCTCAATTGAGTCTACCATGTCCAAGTTATGAGCTTTGAGAAAAAATGACTTTTTGCGATCTTTTAAAAGGACCTGTAATGTATTGGCTCATATCTCTCAAATGAAGAACTTTTGGACCTGGCATGTGAGAGACAAAGTTGTAGAGAATTCAATTTCCTTCAAAATGAGCTTTGGTTGAGGAATTTATGAGAAAGTATGAGAGAGTTATGGCTGGTCAAAGTTGGGTTGACTTTCTATTCAAAACCCTAATTTAGAAACTCAGGTTTTTGATGATTCTGGAGCTTTCCTTGATGAATCATGATCAATCCTTGATCAAATGATGAATGATACTCCATAATGAAGATTTTGACCAAAAACCAGAAGTTTTGACTGTGGTTTGACCATAGTTTGACTTTTAGGTTAACTAGTCGATTATTGATCGTTTGAGCTGTAGACTGAGCAATCTTTTGAATCGAGTCTTGAGACTTGGCATGAGGGTACTTTTGAGCATATGAGAGGCCATGGAGTCCATTGGAGGCATCAGAACCTGACTTTTCTTTGAGAAAGAGAAAACCCTAGTTGGAAGGCTGTTGTTTAGGAGAGTGTATACTCAGTCGAGTATTGAGACTTTGATATTAAAATGAGCTTGAGTATGAAAATGTAATGGGCAAATTTTGGGGTATGACAGTAATCAAAATATTGAATATTAATGTGAGTATTAAATTATAAAGCAATGTATATAATATTAACGGGAACATGGAGTTACTGTTAAAAATATTGAATAATAACGAAAACATGGCGTTATTAATCAAACTATTGATTATTAACAGCAACAAATTTGGAATATTAACGGAAACACGAAGTTAGTGATCAAAATAATGAATATTAACAGGAACATGAAGTTATTGATCAAAATATTGAATTTTAATGGGAACATGAAGTTACTGAACAAAATATTGAACATCAACGAGAACACGGAGTTACTGATCAAAATATTAAATATTAAGGGGAACACGAAGTTTATTGATCAAAATATTGAATATTACTGGGAACACGGAGTTACTGATCAAAATATTGAATATTAACGGGAGCACGGAGTTATTGATTAAAATATTAAATATTAACGGGAGCACAAAGTTAATGATCAAAATTTTGAATAGTATCGAAAACATTAAGTTACTCATCCAAATTTTAAAAATTAACGGGAACAAATTTTGAATATTAACGGGAACACAAAGTTACTGATCAAAATAATAAATGTTGACGGGAACACGGAGTTATTGACAAAATATTAAATATTAACAGGAACACGAAGTTACTGATAAATTTTTGAATATTAACAGAAACATTAAGTTACTGATAATTTTTTTGAATATTAACGGAAACGAATTTGGAATATTAACGGAACACGAACTTATTGATCAAAATAATGAATATTAACGGGAACAAGGAGTTACTGATCAAAATAATGAATATTAACAAGAACATGAAGTTACTGATCAAAATATTGAAAATTAACGGGAATACGAAGTTACTTATCAAAATAATGAATATTAACGAGAACATGAAGTAACTGGTCAAAGTATTTTTCTATTAATTATGTATTTTGAATGAATCATTATTATAAATGGAGTTTGTAGTGGTTTCTCATTGGCCTACAAGAGAGAGCTGGTAGTTTGAGATTGGGCTGATAGTTTGTAGCTATAATTGAGCTAAAATAATTAATTTTCTCCTTAGCTAGCAAAAAATAATCGATTCTCCTTAGCTGATAGTTTGAGATTGGGCTAATAGTTTGTAGTTTAATCAATTATATTAAATAGTTATCATTAATTGAATTATATAATTTGATTGAATATTTCTTCATTATAATTTGTGAATTTGCGATTTTAAAACTTTTCCTTCATTATAATTTTCAAATAAAATATTACTATTTTTATAACTTTTTCAATTTTACCCAAAATTTAATATTTTACTAATATCTTTTATTTTTCTCAATCACAATGCCCGAAAACGACGGGTACCCGTGCGAACGCACGGGTAAGACACTAGTTTTAAATAAATCTACCAACCTCTAATTACTCTTCACACTATTCTCTCAAGGTCGCACACCCCTACCATGTAAATTAATTTAATTATTACTACATAATAACTAAATAAACACACAAAACTATAAATAATTTAATTGAACAAGATAATCTAAATTGAGGTGTTACATTGGGTCATAGATAGCATTGCGCGCGATGTAGGGCGTGCAGGTCTATCGCTGCTCGCTTTTGCTCCCTTTTTCAGCTAAATTTCACTAAGTCCTTATTTCTTCATACTTAATGATTTTTGCATCATTCTTTGGCCATTGTGCTTCAAATTTGCTCATCTTTGTCGTGTTTTACTTTTATTTCTTGACGAAAAAACATGCAATGACAGAGTGTTATCAGAGGATTAACTACTTTTATTCATTGTTAACTGTTTGGTTAGAAGTTAACCTGAAATTTCTTTTTTACGTATAAGGGGTTCGTAAGCTTAACCTATTAAAAGCTTATAATCATTATTGGATACTCTCAAGATCAAGTCTTACGGAGATGATTATGTCACTTCATTTAGTCGAACCTCTATAATTTATGGTGTCATCTTTTTACCCTTTATCTCTTTACTTTCTGCATATTTTCTTGTCGTTGCTATTATTCAAAAAGTTTTTCTTAAAAATGTTTTTGAACACTGAAAAATTGAAAACAATAATGTTTCAAACCATCGATTTTCAAACTCCTACAATTCACCCGCTCTTGCGTGTGGAGTTATATCTCCAACAATTTTCCTAACAGAGTCAAATTGACTAGACAAAGATCACATGCGGACTCTCAACCCATCGTTCTACTTAGCCTTACACACATTGCTCTAACGTGCCGTTTTAATAAAGATAAAAAGACAAATAATTAACTAAGAACTGAGTTTAGAAAAACCATTTGCCCTCTCAAACTTACACATCGATGACTCCAAGAGAACAACAGTCTAAAAATAAGTATTAGAAATCTCCATATCTAAAATCTCCAATTGAACATGAACCATGATCTAATTTTCTATCAACACAAATAAAAATGATTTAAAATTTCTCATTCTTTATGAGTCTTGTTACTTTCAATAACGCTAATGACACTGCTTAATTAAAAAAGTGCTAATGACATTGTTTTTTTCCGGCATGCTAATGACATTGTTAATGGCAATAGATCACTAATGTGATAATATAAAAAAAGCAAAGTCTTCTCTAAATATTACAAGTTGTTGGCTAGTGATATATGATGATGGTACAGGACTAACAAAAGAATCTTATTTTCCTCTAAAAAAAAGTGGAAACTAAACTACTAAAAGAAACCGTGAACGCAAAGCAACATGTACTCATATTCTATTAAGAAGAAGGGCTCAAATAGAAGCAATCAATTTTTTTAGATGCATGTCTATTTTATAAGTTTTAATTTGATTTAGTTTCATACACGTTAATGCCACCCAGCATGATTGTGTAAGAGACAAATAGAGAATTATGTTATGTCAACTCATTGGATTGTTTGGAAGTTGGAATTGGAACACAACATCCCCTAAGAATCTACATGTATTTTTGAAAAATTAGAATCTCAATTCTCAGCAACCATAATAATATGATTCTAGAGTGGAGTTTCATATAAGACTCTTTTTTTTTTTTTTTTTTTTTGTGTTAAGAGTTTCATATAAGACTTTTGTTAAATATGTTATATCCTTAAAAAAATTAATTCAATATGGTATGTCAATTTGTAATACTTAAGTTAAATGGGTGTTATAATTAATACTGTCATAAAATAAATGTCATATTTAAAAAAAAATTGTCTCAAAATACTTGTCACTTTATATTATCAATGTAATTTTATATTTAATCTTTCAATTGTACCATTTAATAAATACTCTTAATTTATTATTTTCTTATTTAATATTAATATTATTTCGAATACACCAATAGTTAATCAGAATAATTTGGTAAAGTGACATTCTTAATCTATGTGAAGTGGGTCTTTACGACAAATAATTTGGGACGGAGGGAGTAGTTTAAAAGTTAATTTTTGACGATAATATTTATTAATCTATCCGTCCCAAAATAATTGTCACATTTTAAAAATAAAAAAATTATCTCAAAATACTTGTCACTTTAGAATACCAAGACAATTTTATATTTAATCTTTCAATTGCACCCTCTAATAGATACTTATAATTTATTGTTTATCACTTAATATTAATTCTAATTTGAATATATCAATACTTAATTAGGATAATTTGGTAAAGTCGATATTCTCTCTTTCATGTATTATTGTTTCTTAATATGTGTAAAATACTAAAATGAATAAATGTGACAAATAATATGGGAGGGATGGAGTAATATTTATATATTAATGTAAATAATATTTTATATCTTAAAAAAAATTAGAATCTCAACAACTATAATAATATATAGAGTTTTGTATAAGACTTTTGTTAAATATGTGTTTTTAACTAAAAAAAAATTAATTCAATATAGTATGTGAACTGATTGAGTTAAACGAGTGTTTTAATCAGTAGTTTAGAATTTAATTTTTGACGATATAATGTTTATGTATATTTACATATTAATATAAATAATATTTTATAGTTGTAACATTTCAAAAAAAAAAAAACTAAACTAAAGTATGACCCATCACAATTTTCTTCTAAAAAATATAGTTCCGTTTAATAATAAATCGATGTCTACGTGCTTTTAAAAATTGTAGGTAATTTATTCAGACAATTTTTTCATCTTTTTTACAGTGTGACTTACATCTCCAAAAATTTTAAAAATATTCCAGAAGTGTTTAAAGATGTATTTTTGAACGCATTTTAAATTTATTTATCATTCGTAAATCAAGCAGTCATTCCATTTTTATCAAAATTACTTCTTTGAATATATTTAACATGAATTCGGATATGCATTTTCGAAAATACTCTAGAATCTATTTAATAAGCATTTTTCATTGAAATGGTTTATAATTTAACTATTTAGTGATATTTCGGATAAGCATCTCTTAAAATGTCAAGCGGAAAATTGAATATAGCACCACATAGCATGATAATCTCTCTCACACTCCATACCTCCTCCATAACAGAACACTTATCGGATGTGCATATCTGAGAACACCATTTTTTTCCATAAAATAATAAAGTTTATTCGGATATGCATCTCCGAAAAGTATCCTGATGACATGATAAGGTTTCTAAGGTCCAAAGTGATATAATACTTGTATAAATATGGTGTCTCTCATCCCATATTTTCTACAAAACACATCACAATAAAAAAAGAATATATATCTCCACCTTGCATTTTTGTGTTTCAATTGTGAGAAGTCGTCACTTCAATTTAGGGTCACCAAGGGCACACCTCTCGCCGATCTGATATATAAACTAAATACTCTCTTCGGATATCTAAAAAATCGAAAAATTGTCAAACTCAAATATCATTCACCCTCGTTTAACGTCGAAGTGGAGATATATTTCACCAACTTCGAATTGAAGACGAATGAAGATTTAGAGGTTATGTAGAGTACTTTTCATCATTATGCAACAAAGGATCTGATTGAAGTGGATGCAAAGATCGCAAGATCCGTCGAAGATATTATCAATATGTTGTAACGCCATGAACTACCCGTTTATAACGAAATGTAACGTTAAATTTATATTAACAATTATATATGCAATGTTGAGTGTTTTAATTTAATGTTAAGTTGTTATGATTTCTACTTCTTGCTCATATTGTCTCTGTTTCTGTTTTGAAGTATCAGAACTATTTTCATATATACATCTCTGAAGTTAGGGGTAGCAAAGCGGGCTGCCCGCCCCGCCCCGCCATATGTCTGCCAAGTTGAAATGGGCATAAGTGTTGGTGTAAGCCCTAGAGGCCAATACTTTTTGTACTTGTATCGAATTATTTATTAATAATAAAAGGTATTTCTTTATTATGTTTTGTTTTTCCAAAATAATAAAGTCCCTAGAATAGTTAGTCTGTTCAATGAAATGTTAAGTGCGACTTAATCTTGAGATCTCATTAAACATAAAGACACTATTCTTAAAGTAACCATAGTCAAGCTTTATTGTGAAGCGGGATAACATTAAAGCATCAAGACTATTATGAAGATAGACTAATGATCACATCTCATGGATCATGGATAAGGAGTTATCAAGTCTTGACACAGGTAAAAATATTAGGAGTAATATTTATACTATATTGACCCGCTATGAGAATACTACATATAATTGTATGCAAAGTGTCATGAGTTATTCTCATGGTGATAAGTAGCGTATACCACCCTTCGACCTGAAATCACAATGGACCCTAGATGTAGAGTCAAGTGCCTTATTGCTGATCAAACGTTGTTTGTAACTGGATGACCATAAAGATAGTTGATTGGTATTTCACAAAGCATGTTGAGGGACATGAGTGACCTAGATGAAATTTTCCCATCTTGCATAATAGGATCAATGTCTTATGGCAAAAGGATAATTGTACACACAAGCTTTATCGCGAAAAGGTTTTTGCCATATCACATGACATTTTCGTGATTTGGGTAGCAGTGATGTGTTGCTAGATACCGCTCACTGTTTATTATGTTAAATGTGTGATTTAATATAATTTCCAACGTCACGAAAACCTACAGGGTCACACACATAAGGGCAGGTTGATGAGAGACCGAGTAAATAAGGAACACCATAAAGTATGGTGCACTTAAGTGAATTCAAAATGTGGTAAGGTACCACAGGCTTAAGTGATATATGACTTAATTGGGCTTTTAGCTTGCAGCTTTAATTGGGCTTTTAGCTTGTAGTCCACACAAGTGGTTCTATAAATAGAACCCTTGTGCTGAAGCATTTCACTTGATGAAATTTCGGTCTGAGAAATCCTAGGCGTATTTTCTTCTCTCTCACTCAAAGCCTTCATTCGTATCAGCTAGCACTGAGACTGAAGGGATTTGTTCGTGTGGACTGAGTAGAGGCGTTTTTCTTCATCAACGCTCGTGATCACTCCTTCGATTCGACATCAAAGTTTTGAATCGCCACAAGAGGTTACCGTTTCTATCACTGATCATGCCCTTTCGTAAGGATCACTAAAGGAAAATTTTAATTTCCGCTGCGTATTATATCGCGATTTTCCTTCAATAAGAACCTAGCCCGCCAATTTTTTAATTTTTATCTTTTTTAATAGATGAATAAATTTTTTTACATTTCAATTACATTTTTCACATAGTTTTTAGAACAATTTTTTATAAAACATATTTTTAACAATTTTTACTTAAAAAATATTGCATATATATTCACAAATAAATGTATAAAATAAAATCATCAATAATTTATTAGAATTAACTAAAAGAATAGTGGGCTTTGGTGGAGCGGCTGCTTTGGCAGGGTGGGCTACAGTTGACGGTGGATTTGGTAGGGTGGGCTTTGGTAGGCGGCGGACCCAAAATTCCAACCAACCCGCATTTTTTTTTGCGGGTGCGCGAGTCGGCCTGACGGGCCACCACCTTTTTTGCCACCTTGATTTGAAGTATATAAGATACAAGTTCGGAGATGCAACTCCGGACTATAATTATGTATAATGAGGGTGGTTCACTCGTTTATGTTCAATTTTGTGTGAAATGAGTGCGTCCGAATCTCTGAAATTTAAGAATATTTTTGAGTTTTCACCAAAAGATTTGTGAAAAGACATAAGAGTTGAAACAAAAATTCTTTTTATTCAATGTCTAAACACAAATATACTAAAGTGGTTTCATTTTTAAGAATGATGATGAATGGGCCTAATCATAGGGAAATCCTCTAAAACAATAATAACTTTGGAATATAACACAATAAGTATCATAATCAATGATTAATGCCTCAATGGTGGTTGAAGGTAGTTGTAATTTTATAGTTTTGTATTAATCAATCCTAAAATAATACCTTAGGTTTTGTTTGAATATCATAAAATAAAACGAGCAGTGTAGAATAGAATATTGAAGCGGAACGGAACTAAAATATCATTTTATTATTTGAAAATTTTAGGACAAAACAAGGCAAGTTATTCATTACGCCTAAATCAAAAGGGAAGGAATATCCTAATAAGTGATAGAATGAAATAAAATTTATACCACTCTATTATGCTACGCCTCATCCATTGTTAATTAAATTATCCAAACAATAAAATATTATGTTATTCCATCTCATTTCGCTCTATTCTATTCCATCAATTCAAACAAAACCTAAATTTTAATTTAAGGTGTATTATTTCTTTTCTAAAATGCTAATTTCTAGTTTTGTTTTGTGTGAAAGGAATAATACATGGTAAATTAATTAAGCAACAAACATAATATTTTTTTATTAACAAAGTAATTACTTTTAAATTTTTTTTAAAGAAAGAGTTATGTAAATTGAATCTTGAATAACCAATGGTGTTAAAAAACATTAAATGGAAGGACGAAGAGGTAAACGGGTCTGTTCATTCCGTCCGTTTTAATTCTGCTTTGCAAAAGTTATCGGAAAAATAAAATTGTAAAGTAGGCATTATTAAAGGCACAAGTCTAAAATCTAGCCGTGTCGTATCAAAGATATGCACCACCCTTATCAAAAATTTACTTCGAACAATTCTGATTTTCCAAGAGAACAGTAAATAATTGTAATTGTTTTTTGAGTCCAAAAGTCTTCCCTATTTTATATAGCAATATCTGTCATATAAAAAGTAAACTTCCGCCACAATTTGATGATGTAACTGAATTGGAACAAGTTGGGAGAAAGACAAGTTAGTTGATACTCCCTCCGTCCCACAATGAGTGACCCATTGGGTCATTTCACACATATTAAGAAAAGAGTATAAAAGTAAGAGAGAGAATAAAGTTTTTACTATAGTGTCCCTATTATGTATTGGAAATGATGAAATTTTTATTAATTAGAGGGTAAAATTGGAAAAAGTGTATTGGAAATTGAAATGGATCATTCATTTTGGGACACTATTTTATTTCAAATGGGTCACTCATTGTGGGACGGAGGGAGTATAGCATTAACAAAGGCCATCAATGGGAATAAAATAAGGTTCTTATACTACTATATGTCCCCACCCTCTATTTCCTTTCCTTCCTTTATCATTGGATGCTTCTATAAATACAACAACAATAGGAACCAAAGAATTTATGCACTACATCATATCACATTAAAAAGCTTGATTAATATGGGCAAAAAATTTGAAGGTTGGGAGTGCATAAATGGAGGGCTGCATTGCTGTGGGAACCTGTCACCTGAACCACACTATCCGTCGATGACGAGATATCCGAAAGGAACGTCACCGGAGGTGGTGGAAGGATCAGAGGCTGCCATAACTGTTGTTTTCTGTGTTATGGGAATGACATGTGCTGCGTGTGCTGGATCTGTTGAAAAAGCCATCAAACGCTTACCTGGAATTCGAGAAGCAGTTGTTGATGTCTTGAATGATAAAGCTCAGGTTCAATATTATCCCTCCATAGTTAATGTAAGTATTTTCATACTCATTTCAATCTCAACAATATATATAATTTACGACTTCTTCTTTATTTATGTTAACATATTATGAAAAAAAAATGATGTGTTAATCGTGATTGAACTATAAATCAACAACTCGTACTCATTTTAGTTGTATGTTTCTTTTTGTTCATATGCTCAAAAACTGTATAAATGAGGGTCTTTACTATAAGAATAACAACTCATAGTGTTCGAATCTTGCCTCTTAAGAATATTTATTTATATATTAAATAATTGTTGCATTAGTAAAGGAAGCTGAAGAGGCGGGCGTTATTAATTTGATAAAAAGTAGTGTACATGATAAATTAGTGTATAATGGATGAGTATATAATAGGTAAACTAGTTGATTGAATATTTTAATATTTAATTAAATTATTTGTTAAGCTAGTAATGGTTAATCACACAAAATATGTGTTTTTCATTTTTAAGAAATGGAGATTCTCAATATTTTATATCAAAAGATATAGACAAGACAATCAAGACATCAAAAATTTAAAGTTTCACTAGTTTATTTCAAATTGAGAGAAGAATGGTCCATGAATTTTAGGAAGGAATTGAAAAGTATACTCATGAAAATATGAAATTCGGTCTAATTGTTTTATTTTTATTTTTTAAAAACTAGATTTTTAAAATATTTTTAAAAATAAATTTCATGATTTTTTTTATTTATTTTTTATAAATTAAAGACTAATTTTGACATATAGTAACATAACTTTATATTGTTGAAGTTTAAAACATATTCAAAATTACATAGTTATTTAAAATGGTTCCTATAACACACACACGGTTCCTATAATGCATGTTTAAAGGCGATTCATTTGTTAACTTATGTCATTACATTTTATGAAACAACACATAAAATGCTTACATGGTCGTCTACATGGACCGAGGTGTCTCCAAGACAGATGCTTTGAAAAAGGCGAATAGGAGCAAGTGATGTTATCTATTATTAGCTAGTCATTTACTCCTGTTCCAAATTATAAGACGCTTTGGAAAAAAATTTGTCCCAAATTATAAGTCACTTTACAATTCCAATGCAACATTAATACAATTTTTCCTACAGATAACAATGTAGAAGTCGAAGTTAAGTATAGTTGACGAGACACTATCACTTTTTCTGGGGTAACTCTTTATGTGAATGGACCTTCACTCTGATAATGGGTAACAATGGTGCTCTTTTCTCTATCTGGTGCATTACTAAAGAAAAAACAATTTTTTTCCTTCTCTAGACCTAGTTATCTCGTGGTATGCTCGGAGTAGAAGTTAGTAAAATTCCTTGCTTTATTGTTAACGTCTACTCCAAATGCCCTATCAAATTAAAGGTTTGCGTGGGCTCATTTGTGCGGATTTGAGTGAGACTTAAGGGTCTCGTTTGGTTTATTATCAATCATTTTAGTTCGATGCTTCAGGCCAATGGGAGAAAATAATCGAAAGAGGGATCCCAACTAAGTTCATTAGACGAATCTTTCGAGTTTGTAACTTAATTATATCCATGGGGTTGTCTGACCTCCAAATTTTGAGGAAGTAATTCACTTGGTACCGATTTAATAGGGTCGTAATGATTATGTTGAATCGTATAATTGTGTTCAATTGTTGGGGAGATGTGAGGCCCTATGAGTCTTTGGGACCTTTCTTGAGATCGTTATAACCACCACCCTCTTGTTGTTAAGTATGTGTCGCAATTGTGGGGACTACACTATTTTGGTTCATTAACTTTTATTGGAAAACCAATGTTTCTCTCGAAGTTGGTATTGCGGTCTAAGGGGAAATTCTTCTTCAAGTTGGATGGAATATGTAGAGAAAATATGAAGTCCCTCAAAACTATGTGTTTAAATCCAATAATAAAGTGGCATTTTATAATTTGAAATTTAGGATTGCTAAGTATGGAGGATCTTAGGATTTGTTGGACACGAGAAATTTTATGATAAGATCTTTGAGCTTTTTAGATGTCGAGACTCTCACTTTTACAATGGTCTCGTTTGAGATGGATTAAGGAAGGGATACAAACACCGACTATTTCGATATTTGTCTAAAGCAGGAACGTTAGAGGAATTCTATTTTGGCCCTTCTTGTATGATATATATATATATATATATATATATATATATATATATATATATATATATATATATATATAAGGTTCAAGGAAATATTAAGATATATTTTATCTTTCACTAATTCGAACTTCCGTTGGGCATGTCGACTTTGGATGGGATTAACTTCCCTAATATTCTTCCTGGCGACAATGTGTCTCTCACTTATAAGTTTTTGTTGGTCGAGTGGATGAGGTTTATCTAGTTTAAATGGTAACAAGAGGGGGAACATATGACTTTAACTTTATCCTCTTTAAAAAGTTATAGGATCCCCTTAGAAAACCTGTGTATATTATGTTTGATAAATATTTTTGTCAATGTCACCATGTTTAGGATCCTGGAATCCTATTGTATCATGTTCAATCAAATGGTGGATTCCTCTATTTATTTTATGTGCTTTGGTATAATTTCTCTTCTTTGGCCATTATATAAGTTGATGGTCAAAGTGTTGCAACTAGGTTAGCCTTAGTTACATATATGATTATGTCCACCAATCAATAACCCTTCCTCAAAGGCATACAACTGGTGGATTGTTTCGTGGTTATGAATGAAATTATTGATTTGACTTATAAGTAGCAAAATTATTGCTTAATCTTCAAATATGGATTTAAGAAACCTATGATTTTTTTAGTTAGTCCTTTCTAGAGTATATGTTTGGGAGGTTAAGTTTTGGTGTGAAATGGAGAGTGTGGATTAAGGTTTGTGTCATTTTGGAGAGCCCCTCGGTTTTGGTCAAAAATTTCCCAACTTAGGAAAGTAATATTCAAAGAAGGCTTAAGAAGGGAAGGCTCTTAGGCCCATTTCCTTTTCCTTTTGGTACTGGGGGGGACAAAGTTTCTTGATGACAAATGATATCTCTTTAGGGTTTTTCTTGGGTTCAATATGGGATGTATGGATCTGGTGGCATCATACCTTCAATATGTTAATGAAAATCTTATCTTGGATGAGGTAGCATGGAACAACATTTAGACTATTGAGATTGTCATTTATTGTTTCGAGCTCACATCGGGTTTACAAGTCAACTTCTCCAAAATTTTCCATTGTGGTATTAATGTGGATGAGTCTTTTATAGACATGGCTGAGAATTTTCTTTATTATAGAGTAGGTACCCTCAGATTCAATCGGTGGGGGGAAACCCTAAAGGGGTGACCACACGGGAGCCTTTAATCAGGGTGAGGGGTGAATGGGTTGATATTTCAAGTGGTGACATAATTTTTATTTTGGGGAGGGGAATCTTATAGGCCCTACTTCAAGACTTGCTAAGAAAGGTTATACACCTAAAGAATGATTCATGGATATAGAAGTTTGACTCTAAGGGCGTGTTCTTGATCCAGTCGGCATATACTGTCTTGATAGTCTCTGCTCTTGGTAAAGATTATATACCTACTATGATAGTGGAGGTGTTGGATAAATGATGGAGTTGAACCTCCTTAAAGGTTATTGTGTTCTCCTAAACTTTTTCTAAGATAAGGTTCCCATTAGGTTATATCCGCTTAAGTGGATAGTCATTGAAAATCCTAATACTACTTCTCGTGTTTTGTGTGATAGCTAGGTGGAATATGTCGACCATTTTTTCTCCATATGTGGTGTTGCCTTATATATATATATATGGTATAATATCTTTAGGTAGTTAAGATACGAGTGATTTCCCTTAATGTATTGACAATATTTTTAATGGGCTTGGGGTATTTGGAGGGGTAAGAGAATTGTGCTTGGCTTGACTTTGATATAGCATTTGGTGATTTTATATATTTGGAATGTACATATTGATGTTATATTTTTAGAAAAACATCAATAGTTGAACAAGGGGTGAACAATATTAAAAGTTCTTCCTAGAAGTGAATTTAAGAAAAGTTGATGGACAATTCCTTTTTTCCAAAGAGCTTAAGAGGAGAATCTTTTATTGTGGGCATATGATGGTGTGTGAGGTTGGCTGTTTTGGCCAATATTGAGTGTCGTGTTGGTCCTTCCTTGATTTTCATTAGCTAATTTGAAAGAGCTATTTCACTTGTCGTCGCTCTGTTTAGTTGTGTGTTTGAGGTTGTTAATTTGTGGTGATAGTTATTTTTTGCATTGCCTTTTTTGTTGGTTGCTTGTCTTTTTTTTTATGTTTTGATTTGGATATGTCTTTAGGGATCTTATTCTTTGGTGTTTAGTGTTTATGCTCCTCCTTATAGTGGTTGCTACTTCACACACATAGATAGATAGATAGATAGATAGATAGACTGCAAATGTAAAAAAAATTACACTATCATAACATCATAACATCATAACTATTCATGGATACGATTCCATATGTAATTATTGAAAAACCTTAATAGGTTATCAAATAGATCTCTCAATTTCTTTTTGAAAAAAATAAAGTGTCCTACCTCATCATCATACAAATAAAGTTCTTTGGCTGATTTACGTTAATGGTTGTCATTGTTGCACTTTATTAATGATACTATATGCTCCACTTTCTCCCTACCACACCCATTTCAATTTCATACATCACTTTTCACATATAAAACTCTCTTTACGCAATTTTAAACAATATTGTCCAATACATAACAGCACATTTTCTACACAGGAAGACAAGATACGTGAAGCCATTATAGATGTTGGATTCGAAGCCAAATCCATGGGAGAGAGTTCAAACGACACCTCATTACAAATATGTCGAGTACACATAGGTGGCATGACTTGTACTTCTTGTTCCTCCAACATCGAATCAGCTCTTCAATCCCTTCCCGGGGTGCAAATAGCACAAGTAGCCTTAGCAACAGAAGAAGCAGAAATCCATTACAACCCAAATATCATAAGCTACAATCAAATAATGGAAGCCATTTCAGATACAGGTTTCAAACCAATATTAATAAGCAAAGGAGAACACATTAGTAAAATCGAACTTCAGATTGATGGCATAAAAAATGATCAATCAATGAATATTATTGAACATTCTCTTAGATCACTCCAAGGTGTTGAAACCATAGACACATATCAAGATACTAATAGAGTTACCTTAACTTATAAACCTTATGTAACTGGACCAAGAACATTTATTGAAGCCATTGAGTCTACAGGATCAGGGTGTTTTAGAGCCACTATATTTTCAAATGATGGAGGAAGTAAAGCACATAAGCGAGACGAAATTAATCGACACTTCAAGTTATTAATATGGAGTTTGGCTTTTACTATTCCGGTTTTTCTGATATCTATGGTTCTTATGTATATACCTGGGATTAAACATGTTTTAGAAATCAAAATTGTTAATATGTTGAGTATTGGATTGCTTTTAAAGTGGGAGCACTAGTGCAAAAAGAACAAAATAATTTTAAAATTTACACCTGATATACTAAAAACGGGTGTAAATGAGAAATTCGGTGGCAATTTTGTAAATAAAATGTTATTTGAAATATTATCAAGTGACAATATACACCCTATTTTCTAAAAACGGGTTTAAATTAAAAATGTTATTATAATAAAATTTCAATTACTCCCTTTAAATTAAAAAACGGGTGTAAATTTATATAAACTAAAAAAATTTATTTAATTTTATGATTCAAAATATTTAATCTATATGACATATTAAATAATAAATAATTTAAACATTATTAACAAATTAATAAATTATTGGACCCATACTAATGATCTAAATTTATTTGATGAAAAAATAATCTAAACATGTTAATGGCATAGTAATAAATAAATAAATAATTCATATTCATTGCATTTCATCCAGATTCATCGCACAAAGTTATAAACTCAGATTCATCGCATTTCACCGATCATCATCATCCTTCAGGAAAATCCCTAAATCACAAAAAAAAACCCTTCTTTCATCTATCGTCATGTTTATTGCAGTCGCGAAAATCCTAAGGCTTAGAGATTCATCAACAATCGCCCATTCCTTTGTGTAGCACTGTGAGTAATTTGACTTTATCCTTTAGGAAAACCCCTAAATCGCAAAAACCCCTTCATCTATCGTCATGTTTATTACAGTCGCAACAATCTTGAGGTTTAGCGATTCATCAACAATCGTCCCTTCCCTTGTATGCTTAGTGAGTAATTTTATTCTCTCCTCCATCTCAACCCTAAATTTTTGTTATTATTGTATTTCACCTGTGTATGTGTCGTAAAGGCCAATTTCTATGGTCATTCTATTGTTTGTGGATTTTTGTTTTTTGTGTTTGATTATATGAACGAATTTGTGATTAGTAACAATTTTCTTTTAGAAAGAAGCTGCGAGAAAGGATATGGGTTCTACATTTTTTGATGCAAACTTGTATCCACAAGGTTCTACGGGTGGTGTTCCAGAGCCCCTTCACCCTAAACCTGGTATGTTAAAGTATTTGATAAGATATAGATGCTTGAACCACTCAGTTTAACTGCTTTTCATTTGTATTAGGACTTTGTTCGGCTTCCTTGGAAAAACCAGTCTAGCCAGAACATTCAATGCCTGCTAGTGTTTCTATTCAATCTTGCTAACAGTGGTATTTTTTTCTGTTTTTGAACGCCAACTGTTTGTGAAAAGCATTTTGTTGCCTTATGAGCATGTCATTGCTGTCAAATTGAACTCTGTTGATTTTCAGGCTTAACTTATCCGGTGGGAAAGAAATTGAGAAAGGTAGAAGGTTTGTACTTCGTGCCCCAGTATAAGACGGAGAGTGAGAATGATGATGAGGATGACAAAGCGTTGGTGGTATCCAGCACTGGAAAACACTTCACTTGTGATGACCTTTATGTAAGGTGCTTATTTCGTAAACCATGGCTTTAATCTCATATTTCAAATCATGATAAAATCGACTTTGAACCCGTATATCTCTTTTAATTTAACAATGTTAACTTCATGTTTCCCGTTGAATTTTTTGATTTGATAGCAATGTTTTTGTCATTTACTTTGTGTTTCAGTGACAGTGATGATTCCTATGTTGACCTTGATTTTGAAGTGCAACCTTATCTGATGAATAAAGTTGGGGAGGTAGAAGGTGCCTTGATTGAGTTGGCACACGAACATCATTCAAGGGTTACCGTGAG
Organism: Vicia villosa; assembly: GCF_029867415.1. Lineage (NCBI taxonomy): Eukaryota > Viridiplantae > Streptophyta > Magnoliopsida > Fabales > Fabaceae > Vicia > Vicia villosa. The sequence continues at coordinate 150,719,825 of NC_081181.1, forward strand.
TGGTTCTATTTTGATCCCAATGCACCTGTTACCAATTTGACTTGTCAGTTACTTATTGAATAGCTAGTCATTCTTGATTGACGTATAACTTGTAGTAAATTACATCATGATTTGTTTTATGCTTATAGCATACTTGTTTCTGATCTTCTGGATTCACAGGATGAAGTCAGGAATAAGATATCAGCTTTGAAGACAGCTCTACTGAATGAAAGTCAGAACTCTCTTTCTTCCCTTCTTCGAGTTGAGAAATACAAAGAAACCAGGCAGGAGTTGGATAAAAAGTTTGACACTCAATATCAACGCCAAATGTAAGACTGCATTCTTTCGTCATGTCCCCTTTATCTTTTCTTTTCAAGGCAACATGATTCCTTCATTCTACAATATATTTATTGTCAGATTTAAGAAGTAAGCATTGACTATGAATTGTAGGCTCCTCTAGAATTGTCTACATTCTTAATATGCTTTATAAGAGGTCAAATAATGGGTTATTTAGTATGACGGTGCTTTAGCAGCAACACATATTTAAGATAGAGATTAGTTATTCATTATTTATTGATAATCTAGAATGTGTATCATCTAGAAACACATATGAGACACGAGACAGCAAGCATAAGAATCATTCATCCAATGCCTCATGTGACATGCAGTCATGCATATAGGTTAAAAAGGAAAAGAAAATTAAAAAAGTTATTGAATTATTTTAGTATTTTAAATGTAAGACTCTTTTTAAGGTCGTCATATTTTATTTTCACTTTATCGTTTACTTAAACTAGAAGTTAAAATTGTTCTTAAGAAAACATATACGTATACTATTGCTTATTCTAGTGTAAATTATATAACCTTGTTTTTATTAGTACTCTTTAAAAATAGATAATTGTTTTTGCAACTTTATTGTTTATTTAAAGTATTCATTGGTTAGAAAAAAGAAAAGGAGAAAAGGAGACAAAAAATAATGAAAAGGAGAAAAAATCCAATGTATTGCCTAATGGTAATCTAGAATCTGTAGGTGAAACCGTGGGTATCGTATATTCGTGACTTTCCATTTTAGTTTGTTACTGAGAAACCAATGATCTGTAGTATAGAATTGATTGATTTTAGTGACATATTGGTGATGTAGGGAACCAATGCATTTTGTAGTGGTGGTGACCAGGCCTAGAGGACTCAAGATGGTTATTCCGATAGTGAAAATACCAGTCGCCTTTATGTGTTAGACTTGCAGGTATATATCAATGCATTCCTGATGTTTCTTTTTAGGTGAATGGAAGTGATCTTTACTCGAGTTATCTCTTTTAGGGCTTTCTGTGGAATTATTTTCAATGGACCAATGTTGTTTGAGTAAATCATCATTTTCGCCCTCCAAATTCTAAGTGTCCATTAATTTAGTCTTTCAAATTTACGAAATGGCAGTTTATTCCGTAAACATTAGTCGGATCTTGACTTTGAGTCGGATCCATGGCCAACAATCTCTGACAGTGCTAAAGATTTGGTAAAACTGATGTTGGATAGAGACCCTAAGAATAGAATCTCTGCTCATAATGTCTTATGTGAGTTCCTTTGATACTGATTTCATAACGTCTTATGTAAGTTATTTGGTTTGGTTCACTCTGTTTGATCTTGTTTCATTACTTTGGCTCATTTTATGAAGTGATATAGGGGTGATATCTGAAGAGTGGTTCAATGAGATGAGGAACAATGCATTAAGTACAAACTTTGAATAATTGAGCTCATTTTGAATTTTCTTTTGGGTTATTTGTATCTCCCATGTAAGAAGTTTGAATAATTGAGCTCATTTTGAAGTTGTAGTTTATGTTTATTTTTCATTATGTTGATTCTTGTTTTGATTTTTGAAATTTCAGACCTACATTTAGGAGAATTATCAGAAATGGTTCAACAGAAATGTTCTCAGGGTTACTTTACATTTATTCCTTATTGAACTGCTTAATTTGTTTGTGGTATGGAACTCCTTTGATATCACATGATAATATTTTGGTTACAACGGTTAATTCGATTGGAACGGTTACTTTGGCTTCTCGTTCATATAAATACAATCTATGTAATCATGATATAAATCAATTTGCGGAGCAGATATGCTCTAGACGTATGAATTTGAGAGGTTTGCCTTTTTTTTTTGTAAATTAAAAGAACTAAGCTAGTAATTTATTGTAGTCATGTCTTAATAACATGTATGTATGCTATGTATGCCACGGACATGCCGTCAATGAAACCTCATGGCTGGCAGGATGAATCTATGAAGTAAGTATTCTTTTAGAAAAACATTTCCAAGCATACAAGGTTCTTCCTTTTTTCTCTGCTGAATGGTTCTGCATATATATAACATGGTTTGGTTTCCTGCAGGTCTGCATTTGGAAGAGCAAGAAGAGGCACCATTGGAATGATATGCATGGACTTCACAGAATCAGATACAGACATATCATTCGTAAGCTCTGGGAGGCCAAGCAGTGCTTATTCATCCTCTATTTACGATTGCATGGACTCCGCTCAAACTTCACAAGTTTCTACTAGTTCAAATTGTATTGTAAATAATGGTTTATGAATATATGCCAAATGTCACACTAAGGGATCACCTTTCTGGTACATTTGAATTTCTCGTTTTCTATCTTCCCGATATTGTATGTTAACTTCTTATGATTTAGTAACATCGTATGTTGTTCTACACAGTTACATCAAAAGAACCTCTGACTTTTATCACGAGATTGAAAATCGCGCTAGGGTCAGCTAAAGGTCTCATGTATCTACACAATGAAGTTGATCCTCCCATATTTCATCGGGATGTCAAGGCCAGCAACATATTATTGAACTCAAAGCTCGCTGCAAAAGTGGCAGATTTTGGACTTTCATGGCTTGCCCCAGTTCCAGATATGGAAGGCATTGTTCCTGGTCATGTATCTACAGTGGTAAAAGGGACACCGGTAAGATTTTCATAGTTGGATTTTGGTTTAACTTATTTGAACTTATGTATTGACTGACATAAACTCTTGTGAGACTATTTGACGGGAGCATACGGAAGAAGCTTATGATATGTATATAAGCTGTTTTTAGCTTATTTTTCTAAGCTCTCTACGATAACTTATGAAAACAACTTATAATTTATTTGAAAACAGTTTGATATTTATCTTTTCTTAATCTTTTTCCCACCCCTTGATTTTAAATATGCAGGGTTACCTTGATCCGAAGTACTTCTTAACTCACAAGTTGACCGACAAGAGTGATGTTTACAGTCTCGGTGTTGTGTTTCTTGAACTTTTGACCCGAATGCATCCTATCTCACATGGCAAAAATATTGTTAGAGAGGTATTTGCTTGACTTCGTTTATATCCGGAGCATTATCAAAATAACTGAATGCTTGATGCAAATGCTTATGAATACCTTTTTTCAGGTTATTCTTTCATACCAAGCTGGCGTAATATTTTCAATCATCGACGAGCGAATGGGGTCAGTAACAATACTGATGTGGGATGTTGATGCAATTATGTGCATTTCTTGGAGCAGTTGTCCCGAATTGGCTTAATAGTAACTTAAAATTCTTTGCTGTGTTATCCTTCCGGCGTGTTTAGAATTTCTTCTACCGTCATTCACTCTCAGCCAGTTGACATTTTTTTTGTGCTCCAGTCATGTTTCATTGTGATTCAACCAGCTGCAGCTTCTCTGGTGATGGTGAAACTCATTCATCCCTGCAAGTCCTTATACATGCTAGCTGTTATAAACTTGTTATTAAGTGAATTATTTCAATTGGTACCATTAAGAAGTTTGACTAACATTGTGTTTTGTTTCTGTTTGAGATCATTTCTATAGAGAATATTGAACAATAATCATTGTTATTAAGTGAATTATTTCAATTGGTACCGGTTTCTATCACTAACCTTTAGATGTGGCATGGTTTGTATGATGCAAATGGTTGAAAATCAAAAGGTTGAGGAGGAAAATCTACAAGATCAAATACAAATGGTTGAAGAGGATAAGGACATAGAAATGTTGCCAAAATGAAAGCCAAAGAAGAAGAAGAAAACTTATATATGAAGAAAGTGTTATGACTTAGTTAAAATATAATTTTTATGTGTATGATTTTATAGTAGTTGAAATATTATTACTGTACATGATTTTCTATACTTTTTGGTTAATATTAAAAATATTTTGACTTAGTTAAAATATGATTTTTATGTGTATGATTTTATAGTATTTGCAATATTATGACTGAAAATGAAATATAACTAAATAGTGTATATGAAACAGGGTGTAAATAGATATAATTGTTCATTCATAAATGGTGTATTTACACCAAATTTTTATTAAAATAGGGTGTAATTAAGAACATATCTACACCTGATTTTTATTAAAATAGGGTGTAATTAAAATGCAATTATGTCCAATTACACCTGATTTTTATTAAAATAGGGTGTAATTAAAATGTAATTATGCCCAATTACACCCGATTTTTATTAAAATAGGGTGTAATTAAAACGTAATTACGCCCAATTACACCTGATTTTTATTAAAACAGGGTGTAATTAAAACGTAATTACGCTCAATTACACCCAATTTTTATTAAAACAGGGTGTAATTAAAAACGTAATTACGCCCAATTACACCTGATTTTTATTAAAAGAGAGTGTAATTAAAAACGTAATTACGCTCAATTACACCCGATTTTTATTAAAATAGGGTGTAATTAAAAATGTAATTACGCCCAATTACACCCGATTTTTGTTAAAATAGGGTATAACGTAGAACGTATTTACACCCGATATTTTTAAAATAGGGAGTAATTACGAACGTATTTACACCCGTTTTAAAAACGAGTGTAAATTCGTTAGACATTTCTCACCCTGTGGATATACACCCGATTTTTATTAAAAATAATGGGTGTAAATTTAATAAAAAACGGGTGTAAATTAACATTTTTGTACTAGTGGAGTTTTCGACTCCGGTACAGTTTATCATAGGGAGAAGATTCTATGTTGGTGCTTATAAGGCTTTGAGGAAAGGTTATGCAAATATGGATGTGTTAATAGCTTTGGGAACAAATGCAGCTTATTTCTATTCTGTCTATGTTGTTGGAAGAACGGTTTTTTCTTCGCATTTTAAAGGAAGTGATTTTTTCGAAACAAGTTCTATGCTTATTTCATTTATTCTACTTGGGAAGTATTTGGAAGTGTTGGCTAAAGAGAGAACATCACAGGCTATTGCTAAACTTATGGATTTGACGCCTGATACGGCAATGTTATTAACTCAAGATGATAAGGGAAATGTGATCGGCGAACGGGAGATTGATAGCCGGTTGATACAGAAGAATGATGTGATCAAAGTTGTGCCGGGCGCGAAAGTAGCATCGGATGGTCTTGTTGTTTGGGGACAAAGTCATGTGAATGAGAGTATGATAACTGGTGAGGCAAAGCCTGTTGCTAAGGTGAAAGGTGATATGGTGATTGGTGGTACTTTGAATGAGAATGGTGTTTTGCATGTTAAGGTAACAAGAGTTGGATCAGAAAGTGCACTTTCTCAGATTGTTAGACTTGTTGAGTCTGCTCAGATGGCCAAAGCTCCAGTGCAGAAATTTGCAGACCAGATTTCCAAATACTTTGTCCCTATAGTAAGTGTAAATTAGTAATACAATTGTTCATACAATTATTTTACATATGTTAATGAACTTAGTGTCTGTTTTTACAGGTTATTGTGATATCTCTTTCAACATGGATCTGTTGGTTTGTGGCTGGAAAGTTGCATACATATCCAAAATCATGGATACCATCTTCAATGAATAGTTTTGAGCTTGCACTTCAGTTTGGAATTTCGGTGATGGTTATAGCATGCCCTTGTGCTCTAGGACTAGCAACTCCTACAGCCGTCATGGTTGGTACTGGAGTTGGTGCAACTCAAGGTGTATTGATCAAAGGTGGCCAAGCATTAGAAAGTGCACACAAGGTCAGTGTGAATGCCATTAATTTTTTATTATCTCGAGTTACCGTTTCAACAACAGAAAACTCACTTCCTACTTACAATTTTGCAGGTGAATTGCATTGTGTTTGATAAGACAGGAACTCTCACGGTTGGGAAGCCAGTGGTTGTAACTACAAAACTGTTCAAAAACATGTCAGTTAAAGATTTCTATAAATTTGTGGCTGCAGCAGAGGCAAGACTTCTTCTATTGGTCATAACTATTAGAATATCTCAAGTAACATTATTATTCAACTATGAAATATTCACAAATATGGACACTGGACACAACACTGATACTAACACGTACACTGGACATGTCTTGAATGTGAAATGTCCATTCTAGTTATTCAATAATGTTTTTTGTTATATATATATATGATTAGGTGAATAGTGAGCATCCAATAGCAAAGGCCATTGTGGATCATGCCAAAAATATCATAGAAGATGAACAGAATCATTCATTCCCAGAAGCAAAAGACTTTGAGTCTGTTGCAGGACATGGAGTGAAAGCCATTGTTCAGAACAAGGAAATTATGGTTGGGAATAAAAAATTGATGCTTGATCATAACATAGCTATTTCAGTGGAAGCTGAAGAAGTACTAGCAGAAGCTGAAACTATGGCTCAAACTGGAATTTTAGTATCATTGGATGGAGAAATTGTTGGAGTTCTGGCTGTGTCTGATGCATTGAAACCTAATGCAAAAGAAGTTATATCTATTCTAAAATCCATGAAAATCAGAAGCATAATGGTGACAGGTGATAACTGGGGAACTGCAAATTCTATAGCTAGACAAGTTGGTATTGAAACTGTCATGGCAGAAGCTCAACCTGAGACTAAAGCTGCTAAAGTAAAAGAATTCCAGGTACAAACTATAATCATGTTATTATATTATGAAACTATGTTCATACCGACACTTCAGATTGAAAGCATGTCCAGTGTCAGACGCATATTGTTGTATGACACTAGTACAAATGGTTACACTAGTAATGATTTGACTTACTTGCTTGCAGAATGCTGGCTACACGGTTGGAATGGTGGGAGATGGGATAAATGACTCGCCAGCATTAGTGGCAGCTGATGTTGGAATAGCGATTGGTGCTGGAACAGACATAGCTATAGAAGCAGCAGACATTGTTCTAATGAAGAGTAACTTGGAAGATATAATAATAGCCATTGATCTTGCAAAAAAAACTCTCTGGCGCATACGTTTAAACTATGTTTGGGCTCTTGGCTACAATATTCTAGCAATTCCTATTGCTGCTGGTGTTCTTTACCCGTCTACTAGATTTCGGTTACCTCCTTGGATTGCTGGAGCTGCAATGGCTGCATCTTCCATCAGTGTTGTTTGTTCTTCTCTTTTGTTGAAGAAATATAAAAGACCAAGCATGCTTAAGAAGATGGAGATGAATGGTATTAAGATTGAATAATGATTGTGTCAATTGTAAATATAATAAAGAAATGGTTTCCCTCTCGTCAAATAGTGATTGACGGCAGAGTGATTTCAGTCACTCTATCTGTTGTCCTCAATTTTATTTATTTATTGAATTGTAAATCTTCACAATTTGATTTCAATTGTATGATTTACAATTGATTGATTTGTTGTAGAGATAATTCATGTTTGGTAAGTGTATGATAGCTAAGCAAGGTGGTTAGTTTGTTAGGAGTTTGTGATTGATTAGTTAAGTTTGTTATTAGAAACTACTATTAAAGTTTGTTATCATGTATAAATAGATGAGGTGAGTTTGTAATGTAAGTAATAAAGTTTCCTCAAAACTCATTCACTGTATTCTACTTCATCATAAAGTTCATCATATAGATTCTGGTTCAATTCAGTTCTTTTGCAATGGCAAATGGAAGCTAAAATTTCAAAGCAATTTTCTGCAAATCTATCAGTTTTCAAAGGTGAAAACTATGATAGAAGAAGTGCACAAATGAGAGTCATGTTTAGATTTTAAAATGTGGTTGCAATCGTGAATGATGGTGTTCGGTGGTGGAACCAGAAATGGAAGAGTTTGCGGAAGATACGACGGAGCGAAGCTTCTCAAGCGATTCAAGGGAGGAGTGTCTCGATCGAAGGTTGCGATTGTGATGCTACTGGAATCTGAGGTGTTGATCTTGAACTAGTGTTTCTAATTTCCGGTACGATGGATCTATGGGGTGCCTGCATAGTTAACACTTCAACGCCTAAGTCAGTTAGGGTTCAAGATAATCGTAGTGAAAATGGAGATTAGAGATTGTGACCTGAAAACTCCTTGAGAAGGTATTTATACCTTGGGCTTAATGGAACGGGAAGGATAATTGGGCCTTACCTTATTGGACCTTTGCTCAGCACAAAACAGTTTCCCCCAAGACTCGTTGGACACTCTGGATGTCGAGGGAGTCTTTTAGCAGTTATGGCTGACCTTCAAGAATGGTTGTTTGTGCTTTAGCAAGCATGCATCACTTTGTTTTTGCCAAAAATTAATGGAGAAAACATGAACATTAAATGCATCTCATCATCGAAATGAGATATATAGAAAGAAAAAAGAGAGTACACTAGAATTTATAGTGGTTTGGCACGTTCTTTCTCACTTTGTGCTTAATCCACTCTCAAATGGTTGTCCACTGAAAATTCATTGGTCTTCTAATATGATTTATAACAAAATTACAAGAGTTCATACAATCACTAGTCCAAAATAAACGCTGAAAAATAAATTTCTTTTTTCTCGATATTTGACTTATAGATAGCTTCACAGACGGGACTCTATGCGAAGTATTTACTTGAATTTATTTCATGAATCTTTCAGCCCTACGAAAATTTCGACACAGCTCTGCTGGTATCTTGAGCGTTGATAGGTCTGAAGATTAAAAAGAGCTCATACCCTATTTGTAGACTTTCACGCAGTACTACGAAAGTCAACCTAGAGAGAAAAACCTTCTTCTTTACCGCTGGAAATGTCAGAATCAGTCACAACATCGTAGAATCTTGCAAGCCTCTGAAATCTTAACCAAATCTTCAAAGAAACGTTAAATTCAAAACGAATATCCTCAATCATTCACAAATTTTCAAAGATAAGATTCGGATCCATGCAACAATGAAAAGAATGAGATAGAAGATGAAAGAAATCGTTTGCAAGTACTCACAAAAGATTCAAAACTCTTTGGACAAAAGAAAAAACAAGTGGTTTATGAGTTTTCAAATCACCAACGAAAGAATATGTTTTCTAGTATTGTGAATGGTTTGAGAGTAAAAAATGATTTATAGGTGTTGGAGATGAAGCACAAAAAATGGTGAAAAATCATGTTTGATTTGAGTCATCGACACTTGTGTGATTTGAGTCAAGTGGAAAAGTAATGTGAAACAAGATCTGCACTTAAAGAGAAACTTATTTTGCTATGATTCGAGTCAAGTATATACCATGATTCGACTAATGCAAGTTGTGATTCAAGTCATGAATAAGTCATGTTTCGATTTTAACTTGGCAGGGGCTGACAGAAAATTCATGATTCAACTCATGTATAAGCTCTAATTCGATTCACAGAGTGCATGATTCATATCATGTGTAAGTTGTGATTCAACTCACAGGCTTACACCAATTCTTGTTTTCCTTATGTTCAGTTTGATTCGACTCATAGGGTTGTGTGATTTGAATCACACAACCAAAATCTCAAAATTTGAAGTTTTCAAAGATATTTTGAGATTTTACTTGTGACATGACTTGAATCAATCTCAATTATGGTTCTTGTTCCAAAAACTCGACTAATTGACTTAAAGCATAACGTTCATACTCAAACACAAACATTTTGAATTATACATGCTAAAATACGGATTCAAAACTCAATTAAAAAATGTGCAATTGAAGAGGAAACTCGGTGATATAAGATTAAAACCAAAATAAAGCTTAAGCGACAAGCAACAAAACCATATAGAGTTCTCCTTCTTAATGTATCAGAGATATGCAACTTCAAACTCAATAATTGATCTACTTTCCAAACTCTCCGGTACCAAAAAGTCGGGACACAATAAAACGGTGATTCAAGAGACCTTTCTCGTCTTTAGTACATATATATGAGTTATCCACACTTATTTTAATCAATAATTGGTTCAGTATATATTACTAATTTATTCAGAGATGAGTGAAAACTTAACTCAAGAAGTAGCTGTTCAAATCGAAAGATGTCTTAATTTAAAACCAATACATGATGGTTAAAAGGTGTAAGGGTCTCTCAACGACCATAAAACCATTGTAATTAATGGTAAATGTACATAACAGTTTGTACCAAATAGTGCATAAATTTGTTTAAGAGTTGTTTCCCTACACCTAGTGGTATAAGTTTTTTCTATAAATAGATTCACTTTAGGTAAAAGAGAGTAATTAAGTGAATTTTATTCTATAAATAATTTGTTTTTTTTCTTCAGTGTACAAGAGTATTTGAGTGAACTATATTATATAAAACATAATTGATTGATACACTTGATGTGAATGTGTAATCCATATCAAAGATTTTGAAATATCTTGAATGAGATCTCTTAGTTTATTTATTTGCATCTAGTTTGCATAAACTGTTGGGAAGAATCAAATTTAAAGTTTAGTGGGTTCATACACATTTTGAAATTAGTTTGTGCAATTATCATCATGTATTTTCATCTTCTATTTTTTCCAGTTTTGTAGCAGTTCTCCAACAGAAGATCTAATAAGATAGTAAGAATAAGTTGGTTAGAAGTAGAATAATTTATAATTTGTTTTTAAGATAACAAAATTCATAAGAGGACAATGCATCATCTAATGTGTGTTAAATGTGCAAGAAAAACATTTCTAGTAAAATTCAATGCATGGATTATTTGAGTTTTCACTACTACTTACTATATGTAACAATTAGGCACTTAATAAGTTCTCAAACACTTTATACATGGATTATTTGGGTTTTCAAGGCTAAAAAACTATTGTGAAGACAAAAGAAACATTTCCATTTCTATCCACATTTTATTACATAAATCTATATATCACGCGCATCTATCTACTTGCAAAACATCAACTAAAATGAGGGATCCTTTCCATTTCTTTCTCTCTTTATTTTTCTTCTATGAAATGGAACCCTCCCATATCTGAGAGATTAACACTCCTATAATGCTGCTAGCCCTCAACACCTAGCTGCATGTAGTAGAATAGCTAATTCAAAACTCTCTTCAATCATCGTGTATGATCAAAGGATCACTTGATGTCTCGATTGTTATGGCTCCTATGTCAAGGCTGTTCAGCTTCTTGGGCCTCTTGTAATATTTCAACAACAGAGAACAGCAAACAACACTAACAGAAGAAGCAGCCATAGCAGCTCCAGCAATCCAAGGTGGCAATCGAAAGCCTGTAGAAGGGAAAAGAACTCCAGCTGCTATTGGAATGCCAAGCACATTATAGCCCAAAGCCCAAATATAATTAAGGCGTATACGGGAAAATGTCTTTCTGGAAAGGTCAATGGCAGTAATGACATCCTCTAAGTTGCTCTTCATTAGGACAATATCAGCTGCCTCAATAGCAATGTCTGTGCCAGCGCCTATTGCCATTCCAACATCTGCTGCTACAAGTGCAGGTGAATCGTTGATGCCGTCCCCTACCATAGCCACTGTGTATCCAGAAGCCTGAAAAATAAACGGAAAAAAAGGGATATATTAAACTTTCTGCATAGCCACTGCATAAGATAAGGACTAATACTTGATTTTAAGATGGTTGTTAGGCTGAGATAAGATTAGATAGATTAAGCCATTTTAAACTTTCTGTCAGACTTGTATGGATATCAAAATATTTTACAGCACCTGCAAGTTTTTCACTTTATCTGCTTTCTGATCCGGTTTCGCCTCAGCAATAACATCTTCAATCCCAACTTCCCTGGCAATGGAATTAGCAGTTCCCCAGTTGTCCCCAGTCACCATGATGCTCTTAATTTTCATAGACTTGAGAATAGAAATAACTTCTTGAGCGTCTGATTTCAATGGATCAGATACTGCTAAAACCCCAGCTATTTCCCCATTTATAGATACTACAATTCCTGTTTGAGCCAAATTTTCTGCTTCAGCGAGTAGATCTTCAGCAACAGCGGGAATTGCAATATTGTGGTCAGTGAACAAGCTCTTATTACCCACCATTATTTCCTTGTTACGAACGGTGGCCTTTACACCATGTCCAGTAATGGAAACAAAATCACGTGCTTCTGGCCAAGAAGGGTTCTCCTCATCTTTAAATTTTTTGGCATACTCAACAACAGCCTTAGCTAGAGGATGCTCACTGTTAACCTGAGATAGAAAAATTACAGAAATAACTATCAATTGGAATCATTTATGACATGCATATGCGCCTATAATTCATGAATTGTAAAATAACTTGAACCATTAACCCGTTAAATTGTGGTAATCATAAGAACTAAACCAAATTCTTAACTCAAACCAACTGTTTTCTCTAACTATTACTGGGGTTACACCTTTTAGAAGGAGATGGATGACATGTGCTTACCTCAGCTGCAGCAACAAGTTCATAGAACTCCCGGAGTACCATTTTTATCAATAGTTTCGTATTTACTATCACAGGCTTCCCAATAGTGAGAGTACCCGTCTTGTCAAAAACAATGCAGTTTACCTACAACAACACAATCATAAACATATTCAAATGTAAATCCAAATCCACGTAAAAGTAAAGACATTAAATGAATACTTTAATAGATACTTCTAATATGCTGCAACAAATATCCAAGGAACACTTTCTTCATTTTCATGCCGCATAACAAGCACCGGTTCATCATATACCAAACGAACATTGTATAAACTATAAACATAACTCTTTTCATAAACATATTTGACAGTTGTACTAATTAGCAACAATGACAATCATTGTTCAATTTTAAAGCTAACCAACGTTGACAAATTGGTCACACACAAAAAACATTGACAAAAAAATTCCATAATTTAAGGAGATAATCTAAATCTTAAGACAAATGCTGACCTTATGTGCACTTTCCAAAGCTTGCCCCCCTTTGATCAAAACTCCCTGAGATGCACCAACTCCAGTGCCAACCATAACAGCCGTAGGTGTGGCTAAACCCAAAGCACAAGGGCAGGCAATAACCATCACAGATATTCCAAACTGCAGAGCAAGCTCAAAGCTGTCCATGGAAGACGGTATCCAGGATTTCGGGTAAGCATGATATTTTCCAGCTAAAAACCAGGCAAGCCAGGTTGAAAATGAGATCAAAATCACCTACAAAGAGGCAGAAGAGATATATGAATATCACTTTAAACATCAAGTAGTAAAGATCTCCTGCAAGATTATATTGATGTGCCTTTACGAGGAAGACGTTTCGTATAATATAGATAGAAATAGGTCTTATATAAACATAACATAAGCTATTTAGATTAAATTAATAAAATCGGAAGAAAAAAAGCTTAATGAGTTCATATCATATCAAATAAAACAGTATAATATGTTATCTCTGATATATTTTAGCTGTCATTTTAAGGTTATTACATGTACCAAGATGATAAATAAATTTTATTGTGATGAAATTATTCCACTCGACTTATTCATCTTTCTGCAGTAACCGGTCAAGACTGTTATTGACAAAATAATAGTTATGTTGTATATTAAATCTTTGAAATGACAGAAAAATAGGAACAAAATTCTTTTATGTAGAAGAAAACGATAATAAAAAATGAATGGAGGGAGTAATTACCAAAGGCACAAAGTATGTGGAAATGCGATCAGCAAACTTCTGCACGGGAGCTTTGGCCATTTGTGCAGACTCAACAAGTCGAACAATCTGTGAAAGAGCACTTTCTGATCCAACTTTTGTTGCCTTAACATGCAAAACTCCATTCTCATTCAATGTTCCACCAATAACAGTATCACCTTTCCTCTTAGACACAGGACGTGCCTCACCAGTTATCATACTCTCATTCACATGACTCTGTCCCCAAACAACCAAACCATCCGATGCTACTTTTGCACCCGGAATAATTTTAATCGCATCATTCTTCTGAACCAACCTACTATCAATTTCTTCCTCCCCAACAACATTCCCTTCACCATCCAAACTTAACAATATAGCAGTATCAGGTGTCAAATTCAAGAGCTTAGCAATCGCGTTCGATGTTTTCCCTTTAGCTAAAATCTCAAGATATTTTCCTAAGAGAATAAACGAAATAAGCATTGCACTAGTCTCAAAGAAATCAGTACCTTCAAAAACCTTAGAAGTAGCAGCTCTCAAAACGGAGTAAACAGAATAGAAATAAGCCGCATTTGTTCCAAGAGCAATAAGAACATCCATATTAGCAGAGCCACGGCGCAATGATTTATAAGAACCAACGTAAAATCTCCACCCGAATATGAACTGCACTGGTGTTGCAAGCACCCAACGAATAACCTCTCCAATAGTAAGCATCTTCACAACTTTGCTATCCAATAAATCCTTTATTCCAGGTATATACATAAACACCATGGAAGTAAGAAAAACCGGAACAGTAAATACCAAACTCCATAAAAAGGATTTATAATAACTTTTTATTTCCTTGTTTCTATGAGCATCTCTTCTCCCTCCTTCACCTGGAAATATCTTCGCCTTCAAATTTCCATTACTAGTTTCTTGAATCACATTGATGAAGTCTCTTGGTCCTGTTAAATCCGGTTTATAAGAAAGTGAAATTTTACTTAATTCGAGACTCGTGCGTAATTCTAAAACCCCAGGGAGTGATCGAAGAGAATCTTCAATAAGCGTAATCATGGAATGATCGGCGAGATCACCTTCCACTTGAAGATCTATTTTGCTTAAATCTTCACTTGAACTGATAAGAACGGCTGCAAATCCAGCATCATCAACTGCTTCCAAGATTTGGCTATAGGTAACAATATTTGGATTGTAATGAACATTGGCTTCTTCAGTTGCTAAAGCTACTCGAGCTTCAACTACTCCAGAGAGAGCGATCAGCGCTGATTCAACGGCTGTAGAGCATGACGTGCATGTCATTCCTTTGATTTGTATACGGCATATTTGAATTGAAATATCATTCGTCACGTCCCCTAGTAACGCTGCTTCAAATCCAGCATCTTCAATTGCCTCACAAATAGCCTCCTCCTATAAAAATAAAAATGAAACGAAAACCATATCAAACTAATTAGTTTATTAGAGTGGACAATGAACCAAATCAACTTGAACATTGAACATAGTTTGAATCTTACTTCAATCTTTAACTTTTTTCCGTTCATGAATCAAATAATACAAACTTAAACTAAAAATTAAGTTCTATTCCGCGCTGGCCAAAATAGTCTTATATTGGAAATCGAGGCTAAGGGTAATTTATATACAACATTCACGTCAATCCAACGAGGTTCATTTTTTTTGGATAAAGTTGTGAGGGTTTTCTCATCCAAAGCGGACAAAACCTCATAGCGGCAGTGGCACGAACTTGAGGTCGATTCAACCATTGGTTCTGTATGTGGGAACTCGAAGTTCCCACCATGTCCCTTAGCCTCGACTGGGAGGCATCTGTTCCGGGCTGACCAAAGTAGTCTTGCACTATTTAGGAATAGAGACTAAAAGTAGTTTATATATAACATCCATATACCTCAACCTAACAAGACGTCTTTTCTAAAGGAGAAAATCATAAATATTCTCACACCCAAAGCGGACAGAATCTTGTAACCGCAGTGATGCGGACTTAAGGTCGACCAGAATAAGGTATTTAACAAAAAGAATTGAAATTGTGTTTGGTTTAATGAGTTTTATAGTGTAATTCAATCTTGTCTTTGAAAAAAAATTAAATAAAAGGTCAAAGATCTAAAAGTTGTGATAATCATAAACCGGAAACAAGTTGAGTTTTAACTAAAAAAAATATTTATAACAAACTCTAGCGGAATTTTAAGGTGAACCAATTATTTCAACCAAGTCTTGTCGAGTCGAATAGAACCGAGGCGAGTTTGACTCAAATAAACTCATTTTCAGGCATAAATGTAACTAGTTAATGTACCAAACTTCCAAACCTAATACTAGCTTTCCAACCAAAAAAATCATTTAAATAATAATGGAATAAAGAAAGTTAGTTACGTTAACAAACGAGGGATGAAAGATGACGCGAGCACGGTTGTTGAGGACATCAACAACAGCTTCCTGAATTCCATGGAGCCGTTTGATGGATTTCTCGACGGATCCGGCGCAAGCGGAGCAAGTCATGCCGTTAACGGAGAAAAGTCCGGTGACGTTGGAAGCTTCCGTGACGGCGGCAGCGGAGGTACTGCTGGTACCGGGATCTCCTTTGGGATAGGAAGGCATGGAAGGATAGTGAGATCGAGCGGAGAGATTGTGCCATCCTTCGTTTCGAAAACAAGCTAGGGATAATAGTTTCGCCATTGATGGGTTTTTTTTGCCGCCACCAAACTGAATTTGGTTTATTTGATTTAAACTGGATCTGTATTTGTAATAGGTAGCGTAGCGTAGCGCCAAACCGTTTTTAAAATGGTTAAGTCTTTGTCTTGGTTTCAGGGATATTGGTTTTTATCCATCCAACGGTGAGATTCGGTTTTGACTTTAATTGAAAATTACGCGGGTTGTGTTTGTTGTTCCGTGGTGGGTCCTTATTTACGTGGCCTTAACGCGAACTTAATCACTATAAAAAGCAATTTAATAAACTTATCTATACTTAAGTCCTCCCTCTAATCAGAAAAAAATTATTCCTCTAGTCTTTAATAAAAGAAAAAAATATATTTTTAATTATATTAAAATTAATGTATTTGGATTATATGTAGTCCAAATACATTGATTCTTTAATATATTAATAATAATTAATTTTTTTCTTATATTAAATATCGAGATGTAATATTTGTTAAATTCATCGAAGAATCAATGTATTTGAATTATACATAGTCCAAATACATTAATTTTTTAATGTATCTCAAAAATAGATTTTTTTTTGTTTTAACAATAAAAAGATAATACTCCCTCCGTTTTTTATTATAAGTCGTTTTAGACTTTTCATACAGTTTAAGAAAAATAATAATTGTTGTATGAAAATGAGAAATTATGAAGGTTTTTACAAAATTATCCTTCATTAATGACATGTGAAAGATAAATTTATATAATTGAAAGGAGAGAGAATAATAAATATTTAAGGATATAATAGGAAAAATAACATTAATTATTCATTGGAATTGTAAAACGACTTATATTTAAATACAATTTTTTTTCGAAAACGACTTAAAAAAAAAACGGAGGGAGTACTAAACTAGGTATTTTCTTTAATCACTATTAATATTAAACAATTTTTCATTCCACCCTTATTATTTGGGGTGCACCTCTGAAAATCAAAAAATGATTTTTGATAAATTCGAAGATACATATTCGAACGCATTAAATATTAATTTTTGTATAATTTTAGTTCGGAGATGTATCTTTTATTTTTTTTCGAAATTCTTTTTTGGTAAATTAGGAGATGTATCTCCGAAGATACCATTTATTTCGATTATCATCAATTTCTCAACAAAATTTAATAAATAGAAATTTTTTCGAAAATAGAAAATTTTTATTTTTCTATAAATAAATATTTTTTATTATTTACTATAATTATTTTTATTTTCTTAACTAATATATAATTGATAATTCATATAATAATAATTATTATAATTATTTTTTAACTAACATATAATTCATGTGTTATTATTTTCTATAATAATAATTTTTTATATCATTATATTAATATTTTAGGAATAAAACCAAACAATCTAGATTGATATATTTTAATAATAAAATCATGTAAAAAAATTATCAAAATAAACTAAAAATAATAATATTTTATTTATTTTAATTCAATGTTTTTTGTACTAAATTATATTATTTAAAATCATGATTTTTATATTACTTATTATTTTTATACTAAAAATGAATTATTTAATATAAAAAACTTAAAATGTAATTATTTTTACAAGCTTAAAATGAGGCCAAATAAGAGTTAAATAGAAATCTATATATTGAAAACAATTGTTTTTCAAAAAAAAATAATTGTAATAATTATAGTTATAATTATATAATAATTAGTCTATATGAATTATATATTAGTCAAAAACTTACTATAATTATTATTATTATGAGAATTATACATTAGTAAAAAAAATAGTTATTATAGTAAATAATAATAATATTTATATTTATACCATTAATAAAAAATTCTATTTGAAGAACATTTTTATTTTTATTTATTCCATTTTGTTTGAACAAATTGTATCTTCGAAGATACATCTTTGAATTTATCCAAAAATTTAAGAGATTAATCTCCGAACTAAATTTTTGTAAAAATAAAATATTATGTGTCCGAATGTACACTTTTAGAATTATATAACATTTTAGAAATTTCGCACATGATCGAGAAGAAACGGTGCAATGAGATATTGTCAAATATTATTGATATTATTAAATAATGAATACTAGTACTTATCTTAGCTGGGAATGTACTTGGACGGAATTTCAGATTTGGTGAAGAGCCCAGCGTTTAATTAAAAATCCGATAATGTGTAAAAAAAACAATATCTTACACTAAAATTCAAATTTTTTAGATTTAAAAAGTATAACCTGGTTTGAATTTTGTTTATTTAATAACCTGGGTTGAATTGTGTTATATATTATAAACATTTCAAAATTTAAAAGTTGTGACTGAGTGCATGCACGTAACCCACCTTGGAAATTTATGATTAATTTCCATTTATTTATGCTTATTAATCGTGGGTATTATTTTATTCTATGTTCATTGGTAGGTATGACTGTATGGCATCTTCTGTTAAGAGTCTCACATCGGACAATATATGGCCTGGACATGTTCTTATAAGTGGGGGCAATCCTCACCCTACAAGCCGGTTTTGTAGGGTTGAGTTAGGCCTAACCACATTTCTTAACATGGTATCAGAGCCTCGTTTAAAATCCGGTGGGCCACCTTCTATGGTTTCCGCTATCGGGCCACCCACCATTTATTTCCACGCTCCAGTTGTCTAGTCCTGGGCGTGAGGGGGTGTGTTAAGAGTCCCACATCGGACAATATATGGCCTGAACATGTCCTTATAAGTGGGGGGCAATCCTCACCTTACAAGCCGGTTTTGTAGGCACTACAACACGCGTGGGCTTTAAAAGCGCTTTTTTTGGGCTTTAAAAGCGCTGTGAAAGCCAGCGCTGGCGTAGGTAACAAAAGCGCTTTTGAAAGCGCTCTGGTAGACCCCCCTATAAGAGCGCTTTTCTGGAAAAAGCGCTCTCGTAGGGTGGCCTATGAGAGCGCTTTTTCTGGAAAAGCGCTTTTGTAGGTGTCTATTATTTTTATAATTTTTTATTATTTCTAAACCTGCACTTTTGGCAGCAATATTTCAGAACCTGTAATTTACTATTTTTTGGCAGTATTTTTTCATGAACCTATAATTTATCATTTCTAATCGATATATACCATTATAATCGATATCGATTATATACAAAAAAAAGTATTATATTATATACCATTAATGTAAATCAAAATACATATATACATATTTCTAAACCAAAACAACTAAACCAATTCACATATTTCTAAACCAAAACAACTAAATGGGAAACAACTTCCGAGTTCTTATGCAACCAATGTACGCTTCCTGTATTATCTGGAGCTATGTTGTATTGATGCTTTAGTGGAGAACCAGTAGTCACCTGAGCTATGTTGTATTGTGTCACAGAATATGAATCAAGTAACTGTACCCCGAAGGATCCTGCCACAGAAGACTTCGGGGTACAATTACTTGATTCATATTCTGTGGAACATAATCGGCAGGGGCACATTGTGTTCTATCCTTTACCAGTCCATCCACTGTTTGAAGCTCAACCTACAATAGAAAAACGTGATTATTACTAACTACATATAGAAAATCTTGAATCATGTAAAAGTTGATGAAACAGATATAGCAGAAATAAGCTGCTTCGCCTTCTTCAACAAACTGTTTCTCCGCTTCGAAAACGTAACTTGCCTACTCATAGAATTATCAATCATCCTTATCACGATATTTCCTCTCCCCATTCAAATAAACCCTAACGAACCAGAAAAACACAGATCAAACGAATCAGAACTTCAATTTCATCACCAAAACCAAAAAGCACGAAAATCAAAAGTATAAACATGAAAAACGTAGATCCTGAAAAACTGTAATGAATATTGCAGTTTCATTGTTGCGGTTCAATACAGATATGAGAGAAGACGAATATGGAGGAAAATTGGATCAAGTTTCGGAGAGAGAAAGAAAATCTAGAGAGAGTGAGAGAGAGAGAAGCGCTTACTGGTTAAACCCTAACCTGAACAGAGAAGAGACGGTTGAAGGCTGGAGATGGAGTGAGGAAGGCGGCGGCGGAGTCGGTTGAAGGCTGGAGAGGGAGTGAGGACGGCGGCAGTGAGGGAGTCACGACGGAGAGGAGACGGTTGCTGGAGGGAGGGAGTTTGAAGACAGAGCAACGAAAGGAAGAAGAAGGTTCGCGTGTTTTGGATCTGAAACAAAACGCGTGTGTTTGTAAAATATAATTTTTTAAATGGGCTACCAGAGCGCTTTTCAAAAGCACTTTAATAACACCCCCATACCAGAGCGCTTTTTAAAAGCGCTCTCATACCCCCCTACCAGAGCGCTTTTTGAAAGCGCTCTCATACCCCCCCCCCCCACCAGAGCGCTTTTTTTGCATCATTTTCCCTTGTTTATTAATTTTGTTTTTAGCGAACCATACGAGAGCGCTTTTGCTAAAAGCGCTTTAGTAGTTGCGCTGCTACAGCTTAAATTTGGCGTAGTGAGGGTTGAGTTAGGCCCAACCACATTTCTTAACATGGTATCAGAGCCTCGTTTAAGATCCGGTGGGCCACCTTCTATGGTTTCCGCTATCGGGCCACCCACCATTTATTTCCACGCTCCAGTTGTCTAGTCTTGGGCGTGAGGGGGTGTGTTAAGAGTCTCACATCGGACAATATATGGCCTGGACATGTCCTTATAAGTGGGGGCAATCCTCACCCTACAAGCCGGTTTTGTAGGGTTGAGTTAGGCCTAACCACATTTCTTAACATCTTCCTTAGTTACTTTTTATACTCCATTTTAGTTGGGGGATAAGTAACAACATACAAACTGATTCTCTCTGACGCATGTAACTTGTGTTTTCTGCATGAGATAAGAGTGAATCTCGAAAAATACCACGTATGAACTAGTATGTATGAATCAATTAAAGTTTTAAATGGTGATGGACGGGTTGGATCCTCTCAATATCTCTAAAAAAAAATAGAGATTTATACTACTATAGTTTTAGATTAAATAAATAATACTACATTAATGTTTATTATTTTAAAATTAATGACATTAATTAAATATTTATTTTTGAGATAGTTTTATGTTGTAGTTTATGAATAGTTAATTGGTGTGTTCTAAAATGACAAAATATATATATATATATATATATATATATATATATATATATATATATATATATATATATATATATATATAAAGCGAATAAATTACAATAAATACATTTAAAAATAATTCCACGTAGAAACGAATACTCATATTAAAAGACTTTATAAAAAGTCATATTCATTAACTTAGTAAAAAAATTAAAGAGATAAAATATCACATGGACAAATGTCACTTATTTTCTCCATACCTTAAAGATAAATTAATGTTATTTTACAATGTTGTGAACTCACAATTTAAACTTAAACAACAGCAAAAAAAAAAACAAATTTTTTAATAAAATTTCAAATTCTCTTTATTACATTTGAGTTTTCATCAATCTTTTACAAACTCGAGTATAAATTGAATTATCTTGAATATTTCGGTGTAAAAACTCTAAAAAATTCAAGAATGCTTAAAGTACTATAAGAAAAGTGATTCATTCACCATTGAAGTCTGAATCCATTCAATCTAAAAGTTTTATCTAACAATAGCGTTCGTCTGTATGCTTTTTTAATGTGCACTCGTAAAAATATAAATGATATTTTTTATTTAAATTTAATTTTTAAGAAACTCGGTATGTGAAAATTAATAGTAGAGAATTATATAAGTTAATAATTATGGTTTCAATAAAAAAATTATTATGTAATAACACAATATTATAAGAATAAAATGATAAAATAAAAAAGGGCTACACCAAAATACAATAATTCCTTTACATATATTGTTAGATATTTTATTATCAATTGCCGTCCTTTTATATTTGAGTAATTATTTACTACAATTTATATTTATAAAATTAAAGAAATACAGATATTACGTTCTTCTTAAAAATAGAGAAACTCTACAAGTACCTTTTTTTTTTTCTTTATTCGGTGTTTTCAATGATGTAGAACGCCCCCACGCACTTTTTCTTTTCTTTGAAAATGACATATTCATTCATACTTTACTCAATTAGAAAAGGACTCAAACGTAGGGGTGGCAAAACGGGCCGCCCGCCCGCCGCTCGCCCCGTCTTATGCCCGCAAAAAAACGAACGGGGCGGGCATTCCCGCCAAGTAAAATAGGCATAAAAGTCATGCCCGCCCCGCCAAGATGGCGGGTTGACGGGCGGCGGGCTTACCCGCCTATTTTTATTTATATTTTTTTAATAGATTAATAGGCTTTTTTTACCTTTTAATTAAACTTTTCACTTATTTTTTAAAACAATTTTTTATAAAAGTAATTTTTTAACAAATTTACTTAAAAAATATTACATATATTTATAAATAAATGTATAAAATAAACCATCAAGAATTACAATTACTATAATTAACTAAAAAAAGAGTGAATTTTGGAAGAGGAGCGGGCTTTGGCGAGCGCCGGGCTTTGGCGGGGCGGGTATGGCGGGCGGCGGGTTTTGGCGGGGTGGGCTTTGGCGAGCGGCGAGCCTAAAATCCCAACCCAACCCGCCATTTTTTGGCGGGTGCGCAAGCGGCCCGGCGGGCCCCGGCCCGTTTTGCCACCCCTACTCAAACGTTTGACATCTACCAAATATACTATGCATCATAATGTTATGGATAACCACGTTGTTTGGTGGAAGACCCTATATATAGGTTAAATAAAAATAGAGTTTGAAAGGCTCTAATAAAACGGAGGAAAAAAACTCGACAACTGCATACTATTTTCTTTCCTAGGATAATTTGTTGAATAAAAGTATACGAAACAAAAAGTACTATATTTTTCTTAGGATAGTCTGTGTTGGTGATTTTAGTATCATCAATGTATTTTGGTAGTAATGTGATTTACTGTAGGCCGATACAATTATGCGTTAAGCTTAAAACGAGTTAGGGTAGTGCGGAGTCTACGCTCGTAGAGCCAAACGTGCAATTGAATACGAATAATAGAAACGGGGTTCCAAGGGGCGGAGCCCCTGGCGGGGTGCGGGGCAGCACCCCTGGCTGGGGTCCCGCTGCCAGGTCAGCGGGCGGGGTGCGGGGCAGTGCCCCGTTCGAAAAATTCGTTTGAATAGTTGCACCCTTTCCCAACCGACATAACCGTTTTACCGAACAGGTGTGTCGTTTCCCAACAGACATAACTGTTTTTACCGAACAGGTGTGTCATTTCGGTTTCTATTGTTGATCTCCTATATAAGGAGTCATTTGGCCTCGGTTTCGGATACGAAAAAATATACTTCCTCTACATTCTGATCTGTTCTCTATTGTCAGAAACAGATTGTTCTTCGAGAATTATTCCCGCAAAGATTTCGTGAACCCAGACAAGAATAGGGTCGAAATACTTTGTTCGGAAAGTGAACGAACACGATTCTTGAAGATATCCAGGATTATCATACCTATATCTAACAGACTGTAGGTGTATACTTAGGTTTGGTTTATCTTTGCCCTTTGGTATGACATTAGGCGTTATAAGCAAAATTGTTAAAATCTCGATTTAAAATTTAAACTATAGATTTTACATTTTAGGTCACTATTTTGTGTTATATCGCATTTAAAAACGTTTTTATGTAAAAATGTATCTTGGCACAATTTTAAATAATTTAAATTATTATGAAATCGATGAAATCATGTAAAGTTGTTGAATATATTTTACTCTTTAATCCGATTTTATCTTTTTAGTCCAATTTAAAAAAGCCCATTTTATATTTTGGCCCATGAATCTGAAGAACCTTTATCAAGTGGAGATGAATTTGATAAGTTGAAGATGATGACACTAATGAAGATGATGTTATAGAAGGATTGAACATTCGATTAAGTTGAGATGACGATGAAAACATTTGTTTCTCTGAACTTGGTAAATTTATAAAACTTTTGGTTTTTGGTTAATCTATTTTTATGATCTGGCGTATAATTTATGTAGTTTGATAAAAATTTAAGAATAAATACCATAAAGACTTTCTAATCATTTAAGCACAAGTTCACTCAAATCAAATTATTTTACATATTTCTATCACTTCTATTTTACTTTTTTATTTATTTTATATTTTAACTACTTAACTGTTCAATATTCCAAAACAATAAACTTAATGTTTATTATAGTAGTTAAAGAATCCACTAGAGTGATATGGTTCTTTTTTCGGTGTAATCATTTGAAGAAAAAAATAATAAGTTTTTTTTTTTGGTTTAGTCAACGAACCGACTAATATGGTTTTGTAGTTTAGAGGGACGACTTATTTATCAAGTTTAGTTTCCACCAAGAATCGAACTCGTGTATGGTTTTGTAGTTTAGAGGGACGACTTATTTATCAAGTTTAGTTTCCACCAAGAATCGAACTCGTGTAGTACTCGAACGATTTGTCCTTAGTGGAAGCTCTTTTCCCACTAAAGTCCAAATACTTGGTTAAAAATAAATAATTTTTGAAAGTTGATCTCTTAACTAACGGTCCAATTTAATAATAAATATTAATTTAGAACTACATATTATCTTTATTTAAAAAATTATTATTAATCTAATTGCAAATTTATATACAAATTATCATTTAAATTAAAAATAAAGATTTGAATTTGAATTTAAAACATAAAAGTAATAACCTATAATTTTAAACGTTTTAGTAAAAAGTTACTGGAAAAATTATATATTTTTAAGATAACTTCCTATCAAAAAAATTATTAATTGAATATTATATTATATAATGTTGAATATTATTTTATGTTAAGATAATTAAGACTAACATTCTTTTAAAAAATATAGTTTATATGAATAGTGAGACTTATAATAGTCTTTAATAATATATTTTAAAATGATATCTAGATAGATGCACCAGTTTAAAAGAAAATTAATAGACTGGCATTATTATTTGAAAAAGATTGTTTATTGTTTATTGTTGAAAATTATTATATTTAATAAAAAATCAAATAAATATAAAATCTAGGGCTTGAAATCTAATTATTATTTTTTATATATTTAGTAAAGTTAAAATGGTGTGTGAATCTAGCTTCTAAAATATTGGATTAAAATTTAAAATTACATTATATTTATCATGATGAATTGAACAAAGGTATATAGAACAAAAAAATTATATTTTTGTTAATCGGAACATTATCTCCAGATTTATTTTTATTTTTGGGTCAATGTCTCATTATTATTGTTTATATTGGGCCGTGTTAGACGTCATGGGTTATGTTCAATGATTGATTTACAAAGTTGACTTTTAGGCTTCAGCAAAGCCCATACGTTTGTCTGTTAAGGCCCACAGTCAGAACTATATTATTTAGGTCCTAATCATCTTAGCTGAGCCTAATCAATGACCTAGAAGACTAAAACAATAAGAACAAGCCAAAATCCTTAACTAAGTGTTTCACTTGGACACTTGATTTCATATATGAGAACCTGACTCTATTATTCGACCATATACATCTATCTTCAATCAATCTTTTTTCTTAAGAGATCAATCAATCTTTAAAATAAGTAATATATAGTTTGATTTACGACATTAGTTTTTCATCGTGCTTAACATAACATATACTACAAGAGCTAGTTCACGATGCAATTTGGGTAGTTTTAACGCAAAAAGTCATCTGAATTGAAAAAATATGATTTTGTTGATTTTTAAAAATAAATTCGAACCAAATAAATCAAATAAATGCGGTTTGAGTTGATTCAATTTAAAAAAAAAAAAAACATAGAGTCATACATACATATATAGATGACAACATAACTTTGTATTTAGTCATTTATAAGTTATCAAATAACAATAAAATTTATGATATTTAGAAGACAATTTTCTGTTAAATATACAAAAATTAGATTAGAAAAAAGTTGAATAAAAAATAATATAGTAGCATAAAACAATATCAAAAACATTATAATGAAATAGATAAATAATGGCAATGAAGATTAGAGAAGATGAAAAATAAAGAGCAAAAGAGATGAGAGATCAAAGAAAAAGATGTGCATTAAAAATGTAATTGGAAAAGAAAACAGTAGAATAAAAATAAGAAGATGAAAAAGAAAGAACATAAGAGATGAGAGACTAGAGAAGAAAAGGCGAGATGTACATGGAAAAAAAGATTAGAAGAAGACGTGATACTATTAGAAGAGATTTGAGAAGACATGAACTGAAACCTTAAGTACAAGAAAGAGAAAATCATTCGTAATAGTAAGGCTAAGGCATAATAGGTTTGAGTTTTGTTAATTTGTAATTTCTTGTGTCGAAGCTGTTACTCGAACACAAGGTGTGTCGAAGTGTGTAACAGTTTGTTACACATAAGTTTGTTTTTAAATCTAGATAGATTTGATTTAGATTTAAAATAGATTAGATTTGATTTAGCTCCAAAATAAGTATTTTGGGCTTTTATAGTTTTGGGCTTTGGCTTAGGGAGAAAGCTAACCTAAATCTATAAATAGGGAGTAACCCTCATTAGTTTGTAATCAAGTCATTATCTTGTATTCACAGAAGTTGCAGTTGCAAGTGAATAACAGAATTTCCACAGTTTGTGGGCAGAGAGAAACTCTGCAGAAAATACTTTCTCCTTCTCTTTTAATATTTCCGCAAACCCTAATCCTATTTTTCTTCATTGTCATCTTTAACGATAAGGAATTACTCAACGGTTTGAGAGTCTAATTCCAACATCTGGTATCAGAGCTCCGGTTAATCGATTCAAGGCAAGAAGAATGGCGATGGCAATGAATCATCCGAATGAGCATTTTCCAGCAACACTACCAATTTTGAAAGGAGATAACTATGAGAATTGGTGCAAGCAGATGAAGATTGTATTCTGTTGTCAAGATCTTTGGGATCTTGTAAAAGAAGGGATAAAACCGCTTGCAGAAGGTGCGAAGGAGGAAGAAAAGGCTGCTTATAAAGAATTGAAGAAGAAAGATTATAAAGCTCTCTTTATAATCCATCAATGTCTGAGTCCAGATAATTTTGAAAAGGTTGGTGATATAGAATCTTCAAAAGAAGCTTGGGAGATTCTTGAAAAGTCTTTTGGAGGTGCAGAAAAGGTGAAAGAGGTGAGGTTACAAACTCACAAGAGAACGTATGAACTGCTTCAGATGGAAGATAGTGAAAGCATAACTGATTTCTTCACTAGAGTTACGAAACTAGTGAATCAAATCAAGATATGTGGAGAAGTGTTAACAACAAAAGCTGTTGTTTCGAAGATATTGAGGTCTTTGGCTCCTAAGTTCGATCACATCGTGGTAGCCATAGAAGAGTCGAAGGACTTGTCGAAGTTGACAAAAGAAGAGCTTCAAGGGACGCTTGAATCTCATGAACAAAGAATGGCTGAAAGAGCTGCAGGCAAGTCGAAGAACGATGTGGCTCTGCAGGCTCAGTCAGCAAACGAAAAGAAAGGCAAAGGAAGCTGGACTGGAAATAAAGGTAGAGGTGGCTACAACAATTCGACCGGTCGAAATCAGCAAGAAGGAAATTGGTCGAATTAGAGAAAACCCTCATATCAAGGCAACCAAAGAGGTGGTGCTGCAGGTAGAGGAAGAGGTGGTGGTCGAAAGCCTGACAAGAGTCACATTCAATGTTTCAACTGTCAGAAGTATGGTCACTATTCGACAGCTTGTCCAGAAAAGAATAAAAGTCAAGAAAGTGATGCAAAGCTTGCAAAACAAGAAGAAGAAGAGATGTTGCTGATGGTCACAACAAAAGATGAAGATAAATTCAAGGACCAGTGGTACTTGGATTCAGGATGCTCATCACATATGTCTGGAAGAAAAGATTGGTTTGTCAACATAAAACCCTCAATGAAGAACATGGTGAAATTTGCAAATGACAATACTTTAGCAGCTGAAGGTATTGGTGATGTAATGATTACGAGGAAAGATGGAAAGAGGTCAGTAATTTCCAATGTGTTGTACATACCAGGCATGAAGAGCAACTTACTCAGCATTGGGCAGTTGGTCGAAAAAAATTACAAAGTTTCGATCGAAGACAAGATGATGAGATTTGTCGATGCAAGTGGGAGGTTAATCTTAAAGGCTCCTATGTCACAGAATAGAACCTTCAAGATCGAACTCAATGTGATGGAGCAAGAGTGCCTTGCAACTGTAGCTAGCAGAGATGAATGGATATGGCACTATCGACTAGGCCATCTCAACTTCAATGACATCAGAGACTTGAAAAGAAAGAATATGGTTTCAGGACTGCCAGAAATCGACATTCCAAACGAGGTATGTGAGGAATGTGTGCAGGCGAAGCAGCACAAGAATAGCTTCAGCAAGGATGCAGGAAGCAAGTCGAAGGCAATCCTTGATGTCATATACTCTGATGTATGTGGACCAATCTAGGTGGATTTGAATGGAGGTAACAAATACTTTGTTACATTCATAGATGATTTCAGTCGAAAACTATGGACTTACCTGATCAATAAGAAAAGTGAAGTGATCAAGGTATTTGTCAAGTTCAAATCTATGGTCGAAAGACAAAGTAGTCGAAAGCTCAAGGTTTTGAGAACTGATGGCGGTGGAGAATATGTGTCAAAAGACTTCGACATGTTATGTGAGAAAGAAGGGATTGTGCATGAGGTGGTGCCACCCTACACTCCACAGCAAAATGGAACTGCAGAAAGGAAGAATAGAACCATAATGAATATGGTGAGAAGTATGTTGAAAGGAAAGCATTTACCTAAGGAATTTTGGGGAGAAGCAGTGTCGACTGCAACATACATTCTAAACAGATGTCCGACGAAGAAGCTAGAAGGAATTACTCCAGAAGAATGTTGGTCTGGTGTGAAGCCTAGCTTGAGTCATCTGAAGGTATTTGGATCTATAGCACATAGACATGTGCCAGATCAGTTAAGAAGAAAACTTGATGACAAGTCGAGTCAAATGATTCTTATAGGATATCATTCGACTGGAGGATACAAGTTGTTCGACCCAGTGAACAAGCAAGTAGTGATCAGCAGAGACGTGATCATAGATGAGCTTAAAGAATGGGATTGGACTGAAAATGTCAAGAAGGATTCAGTGAGAATTCTTTATGACGAACTAGCTACTGAAGTCGAAAGAGAAGAAGTTCGACAAGAAGAAGTCAGAGGTGATGCAGGCCCAGGCAGACCTCAGAGAACAAGACACATGCCTGCAAGGTTGCAAGAATGTGTGATTACATCAGATGATGTAGTCAATGATGAAGGTGAGCTGGTACATTATGCTTTCTATGCAGATGTCGAACCTGTTAATGCAACTGAGGCATTGAAGGATTCGAAGTGGGTGAAAGCTATGAATGAAGAATTGAAGTCCATCGAAGACAACAATACTTGGTCACTTGTCGAATTGCCTCATGGCAAGAAAGCAATTGATGTGAAGTGGGTATACAAGGTGAAGTGTAATCCCAAAGGTGAAGTGACTCGACACAAGGCAAGGCTTGTGGCGAAAGGATTTCTTCAGAAGGAAGGAATTGACTTCGATGAGGTCTTTGCACCTGTTGCCAGGATCGAAACGATCAGGTTGGTTGTTGGTCTGGCAAACATGAACAATTGGCACATGTGTCAGATGGACGTTAAATGTGCATTCCTGAATGGACCCTTGGACGAAGAAGTCTATGTTACACAACCAGTTGGGTTTGTGAAACACGACGAAGAGAGAAAAGTGTACAGACTGCATAAAGCCCTGTATGGACTGAAGCAAGCTCCAAGAGCTTGGAATAAGAAGATCGACAGTTTCCTAAGGGAGAAATCCTTTGTGAAGTGCACAACTGAACATGGGGTATATGTAAGAAGAAGCAAGAGTGAATTGCTTATACTATGTCTCTATGTCGATGACTTGTTAATAACAGGTAACTGCAAGAAAGAGATCGAAGGCTTCAAAGGTGATCTTAGCAAGGAATTTGAAATGTCAGATTTGGGCGAAATTTCATACTTCCTTGGTATCGAATTCTACAAAGATAGTAGAGGCTTGATGATGCATCAAAGAAGATATGCAAGTGAAATTCTCAAGAGATTTGAGATGGAAGAATGCAATTCGACTTCGACACCTGCTGAAACAAGATTGCAACTGTCGAAGAACCCAGATGAAGAGGATGTCGACCCAACCCAATACAGAAGACTTATTGGGTCATTGAGATACCTTTGTCACACAAGGCCTGACTTAGCATACAGTGTAGGTATGATAAGTAGATTCATGCAGAAGCCAAAGGTATCACACCTAGCAGCGGCGAAGAGGATACTGAGGTATCTGAAAGGAACTCTCGACTATGGCATTCTATTTCCTGCAGCTGATGAGGGAAAAGAATGCAAATTAGTGGGTTACACCGACTCGAGTTGGTGTAGTGATGCTGAGGATCGAAAATCCACAGCTGGTTATGTGTTTATGCTAGGTGGTGCACCAGTGACTTGGAGTTCGAGAAAGGAACTAGTAGTGGCACTATCATCATGCGAAGCAGAGTACGTAGCTGCTTCTCTTTGTGCATGTCAAGCAACGTGGATGGTGAACTTGGTCGAAGAAATAACAGGTAAAGATCATGGAGCAATTACCATGAAGATCGACAGCATGTCAGCTATCAATCTGGCGAAGAACCCGATAGCACATGGTCGAAGCAAGCACATTGAAATGAGGTTCCACTATCTTCGAGAGCAGGTAGCTAAAGGGAAGATGAATTTGGAACACTGCAGAACTGAGAATCAGATTGCAGATATCATGACAAAGGGAGTGCTGGTTGAAATATTCAGAAGACTAAGAGCTATGATGAATGTAGATAGCTTAGACACAATGAATTAGGTGGTGTGTTAATTTGTAATTCCTTGTGTCGAAGCTGTTACTCGAACACAAGGTGTGTCGAAGTGTGTAACAGTTTGTTACACATAAGTTTGTTTTTAAATCTAGATAGATTTGATTTAGATTTAAAATAGATTAGATTTGATTTAGCTCCAAAATAGGTATTTTGGACTTTTATAGTTTTGGGCTTTGGCTTAGGGAGAAAACTAACCTAAATCTATAAATAGGGAGTAACCCTCATTAGTTTGTAATCAAGTCATTATCTTGTATTCACAGAAGTTGCAGTTACAAGTGAATAACAGAATTTCCACAGTTTGTGGGTGTTGCACCCCAAAATTTGCCCATATAATTTTATTTTATTTCTAACTGGCTATTGCTTTAAAATCATTTGCATATTAGGCCATCAATAAAAAAAAATCATACATTCATCAATAATTTAAAAATGAGATTAAGGATATTGGATGTAAAGGATTTTATTTAGAGACTAAGGGTTTAAGCTCACAAAAGAGTAAATTGATTGGTTGGATTTCTTCGCATACAAGAGATCGTGGTTTAGGCATTATTCAAGGTTATCATTATTCAAGGATTCAAAGTATGTTTTTATTCAAAGATGTCAAGTAGTTCTTATATCTCTAGCCCGTATGGTGGTTATCTCAAGTTCAAGGGTGAAGCTTAAAGCCCATTTATCCAAGATTTATTCATGTTACAAGAAGGGAAACCAAAGAGAAAATAATTACACAAAAAGCCCAAGTTCATTTCAAAGAGTCCAATATCCATTACAAAGAATCAAACTACAAAAAAGGATCTCATAAAAACACCCCCAATCCTACTCTATTGTTTCTACAATTTCGAAGAGAAAAAAGAAATGATACATCACATTCATTACTATTATGCCAAACCATGCTTTGCCAACAAAAATGTTTCAATGCCTCCAATACATCAATACCAAGAGCCATTCCATGGTCTTCTAAACTTTAAAGCTCCATGAGTTATATTTGAACCTCGTCACGCAACGTGCAGCCCGCCAAATCCAGAACCTACAAAAACATAAAAGCTCCAGTCATAATTCTATCTACAGCCACACATACACCAAATACCCTTCATAAACTTAACCATCTCAGAATCATTACACAAACATACATTAGTTTGATACAAAAAAGAAAACAGTCTCGACACTTACATAATTCAAACCAACATTCCTATAATCACATACAGCAGCCCCAGCATTACATTATTCTAGACAGCCCCAGCATTACATTATTCTAAACAGCCCCAATCCAATACTTGCAGCCATCCATAACCACAAAACAGAATCAGTTACTAACTGTCAGAATAACCAATTTCTAACAACCTAGTATATTCATAACTTCCCTAACCAATTTTTGTGACTAACCTGCAACAGAAAACTAGTTCCCTAACTAACTTCAAAAGTCAGTTACATATCCCTAACCAAAACTTAACTGAAATCAGGGAAAAAGACTAACCTTTCATTAGTATAAAATCTCAGAACTCCATCACTCTTGGCTCCTTCGACCATTCCTCGATCATCTTGACCTCTCCATGCCATTTCAGTTCATACTTCAACTCTCTGCAACATCACCAATCTTCACTCTCAGTTCTTCACTCTCATCACCAATCTTCATTCTCATCACCTATATAGCAGATTCACCTTCATCATTCTTCTCCCTTGATTCTACTAGATTCCCTCTTCATCTTCAATCAACCTTCAGAACAACAATCATCATCAAGCTCACAGCATATCTGAATTCTCGTCAACAAAGCAATAACAACAATAAAGCACAGAATTTCAGAAAGAAAGAGAAGAAGTGTCGAATACAGAAATTGACAGAAAGATCCAAGACTCACCTGAAGAATTTCATTGCTCCTCTACATTCATTTCGCATATCTCGTCAATCTCGGAAGATTATCGCCTCGGCCCCGGATTTCTTCGACTATCAGCCTTGTGCACCGCTCCAGGGTTCTCCTTTTAGTCTGAGTATGAGAGATTGGGTGGAGATACGAGGCATTAGATGAAGATTTGTAGGGAGGAGGTTGATGAGGCTTGGTTCATGACGGTGGCCACTCGGAGAAGTTGAATTCTCCGGCGCCGCGATGAGGTAGAAGGTCATGAATCATAGGAGAGGACTGAGAGGGAAATTGGAACACAAACTCGGAAGAAGGAGACGAGGGCATGTTGTTTGCGGTGGCCGGAGGATTCGGTTTTGGCCGGAGAAGAGAGAGTCTCCGCCACCGCCGCTTCTTTCGTTTTTGAGTGAAGAGGGAGTCTGAGAATTGGGAACGACGCACCTCAATAACCCTAAATTCCCTTCTCTCAATTTTTTCTTTCTTTTTATTATTATTTTTTTAATTATTATCATCTGAATAATAATAGAAGCATGGATCTCTTGCAAAAAAAATCTGTAAACAAAAAATGGGCCCTGCGCCCACTGCTCTTCACAATCTATGTTTCATTTTGCACCCCGTGGTTCTATCATTTTGTTATTTAGATTAATTAGTTTCTTACCATTTCCTTGAGTAATTAATTTGCTAATTTTTCTTAATAATTCTTAGACTTTGACATAGAGAATGATCACAAAATATTAGTTTAGGCTAATTATTTTATTTCTCTTTTGCTTGGTTTTGAATTCTTTTTCATATAAAAATCATAAAAATAAATAGTATCCTTTAATTCAGTTTTGCACTATATTTTGAATCATTTGTTTTCATGTTTGGTGCTATATTTTCAAGTCATGCTTGTACTAATTTTGTACCATTGTTTACTTGTGATTTTTACTTGTAATTTCACTTGTATGTTCCCATAGATTTAGGACCTATAATCCATAACTTTTAGGTTAGTATTCCCTTTGAAAACCTATAATTTTAGGTAGATTTTAATTAGACAATTTAGGACTTAGAATCATCTTTTAGATTAAGTTCTTTTCCTTTTTCTTTTCAACTTTAAAACATTAATAAAGGACGACGCGAATCATGCTAATACCTTTTTTTAGTGTGAAAGAAATGATTGGGGCGTAGGCCCCGATGGATGTTCTTTCCCACTTAGCGGAAGAGAAATGATTGAGGCGTAGGCCTCGGTGTATTTCTTAACCATTATTTAGAGAAACGATTGTGGCGTAGGCCTCGATGTGCATTCTCTAAATATTCAAAAATTGTATTTCATTTAGAGAAACGATTGTGGCGTAGGCCTCGATGTGCATTCTCTAAATATTCAAAAACTGTATTTCATTTAGAGAAACGATTGTGGCGTAGGCCTCGATGTGCATTCTCTAGATATTCAAAAAAACTCCTTTTTTTATGGCATGATTCAAGTCACAAATTAATCTCCCTTAAAAGACACCCAACCAAAAACATTTCAAAATATCTAATAAAGGCCCAGACCTAAACAAAGTAAGGAAATGATGCGAAGCCTTGTAGTGGGTTTTCGTCCATCATGGAATTACACCTAAAAGACACAAACCAATTTTCTCTCTTCTCTCTCTTGCCTCCGAGGCATTCTTTCTCTTGCCTTCAGGGCATTCTTTCTCCTAATCGGACACGTTATTTCCGCTCCATTCCCAGCTTAAGACTCCAGAGGTCGAGCAGCGGAGTGTGAATGTAACTGTTCAACTAAAAAAACACAAAAACAAACAAAAACTAAAGAGCTGAACTACGGCGCTCTGATTCCTGAAAAGGATACGTAGGCATTGGGTCGCGGGGCCTAAGCGAGCACAATTATTTATAAACCTTATTTTCCCCGTGTTTCTTTTCTTTCATTTGCATGCATTCCCTTAGTAATTAAGCTTTATATTTATACACCCTTAGAATAGAACAAACATAAGTGGATCCTGTGGAGTACCACAGACGTGAGGGGTGCTAGTACCTTCCCCTTGCGTAACCGACTCCCGTACCTTGATTCTCTGGTCGCAAGACCCTGTTCCTTCACCTTAGGTTTCCTGATATTCCTTTCCCTCTTTGGGATAAATATATTGGTGGCGACTCTGTTCATTTTCGCGAGCGTGCGACAGTGGGCAGAGAGAAACTCTGCAGAAAATACTTTCTCCTTCTCTTTTAATATTTCCGCAAACCCTAATCCTATTTTTCTTCATTGTCATCTTTAACGATAAGGAATTACTCAGAGGTTTGAGAGTCTAATTCCAACAAGTTTGAGTTTAATGTGGGTTAAGTGAAGTTTGGGTTGTAATATAATGTGGTTTGATTCGGTTTGTAAAAATGTCATATGAGAATGACATTTTTATATAAGCACATGAGAATGAATCTTAACCATTAGATTTTAAAATAAAGGGTGGAGATTATATGTCAATCTTTTTTTCTCTCCCCTCCATAATTAAAATAAATGATGGAGGAGAGAAAAAAAATTGACATATAATAATGGTTAAGATTCATTCTGATCTTCTTATATAAAAATGTCATTCTCATATGATACGTCATATATATATATATATATATATATATATATATATATATATATATATATATATATATATATATATATATATATATATATATATATATATATATATATATATATATATGGCATATCATATGAGAATGCCTACTTTTTTTCAATCGAATTTAAATGGAATAATTTGTATAATGTAGGGACAATACCCTTAGTATTGAATTTGAAATCTTTTCGTTAACAAAAAGACACTCTCAAGTCAATTTAGGGTTTTAAGCTTTTTTGTAAAGTTTCTTAAAGAAGAAGAAACTTGAAATTTGGAGAGTAATTTTTGCAAGGCTTTGGCTCTATTTTGTGTGTGTTTGTTGATCTCATTTATAAATAAAATGATGTTGATTTATAGACTCTAAAATTAGGATAAATGATCGTTTAGGAATAATGAAAAAATGCAACAACAAAAAAGTATGAGTAAATCTGGATGAATTTAAATGCATTTGAATTTAGCATGAAAGTATCTCAATTCTAATTTCAAATTTAGCATGAAAGCATGAAAGTGTTAGAAATATCAGAAAGATCGAATGGATCCAGGCTGAATCGCGAACGGAATCACTTTCCTTAAAAGTATTTCAAGCACACTCTCGATTGTCTTAGAGTTGGAACGGCCTGAATACCCAGGATAATTCAGCCTTACTCGAGTCTGCACAAGACCAGTGATGAAACTCGAATGCAAGGAAGCTGTCTAGAAAATATATTAGAGGATAATAATTTTGTGTGTTGATTCCGAAATAAGAAGCATGTATTTATAGGCCATGCAAGTGTTTGTTTCATAAGTTGCAACTCTTCATGAAACAACACCATTTAAATGTAAATTTGCAATGGTTTATAAAATACAATGCACCACTTCATGAAGTGTTATGTATTTCGAATTCAAATTCAAAATTCAAACTTTAGGCAATAATCAAAATCTGGAGCAATAATAAAAACAAATTCGCAATATTCCGGCCGAAGGCCGGGCCGCCCGCCAGAGGCGGCCGGAGCGCCACCAGCGCCGCCTCATTAACTCCGCGAATAGCTCGATCGCTCCGATGCCACGTGCCTAAGTGCTCAAGTGTCGTCTACAAGCCGCCACTAGCGCCTCTACGCCCACGCCCTCAGACCCGGTCCCGGAGCCGGTGGCGACACCGGTGAGGGTGTTTTTGGTAGAGACAAGTGGCATAAGGCTTGGGACCACCACATATGTCTATGTGGCACTTATCCTCTTTGGCTCCTTTGGAAAGTACATTGATCCAAGGACTTTATAAATGCTTTTAAAGTTTAGTCCACTTTCTATGTGGGACTATTTATGAAGCATTTATTGCCAATTAACTCTATTCCACATTTGTCATTTTGGAACACAACTATATGAAATTAAACTCATAATTTCCAACAATCCCCCACTTGTTCTAATAATGACAAAGTTAATAATTCTAGAAATTAGATATAAAGAGTGTTAATACAGTTAGATATCTTTCGATTTAAAACTTAACCTTAGTGAGGACAACACAAAGTTTAATCAGAATATTAGGTAGCAAAGCTTTTAAACCATGAATCCATATGATTAGACCGGTGTTGCCTTACACACACTCTTTAAAGGTTCTTCCTCAGCATAACTCGCTTAACACTTATTTATGGCCATGTGCTATCCTATTTCATGAATTTTTCATGAGAGAAACTCCAACTCTCACTTTGAGACGACACCATCTCAAAATTCACATAGGTGAAGTTCATATTGTGTCCTTTTCCACAAGACACGTACCCTTGGTATTGAACTTCATTAAGAGTTTTTAGAGTAAAACTAAACCCTCGTTTTAAGGTCAACATTATCACGAAATGTTCGACAATTATCCAAATCAACGACTTGTTGTTACCCATTGAAAATCTTGAAGTCAATGTTCTGTTAACGTAAGATTGGGTTGCCTCTGCTGTCGGAACTTTTACTCAAGGAGTTTCAACCCCATGCCTCTCGAGGTTGTTCTTACTAAGTCTCTAGCCAGTGGCTTAGTAAACGGATCAGCCAAATTATAGCTTGTTCGTATATACGTGAGTGAAATGATTCCATCCTTAATCAATTTTCTCACAAACGAATGTCTAAGTCCTATATGCCTAGACTTTCCATTATACACTTTGCTGAATGCTCTTGCTAGAGTGGCCTGGCTATCGCAGTGTATCATAACCTTTGAAACATTATCCTTAGCCAGTGGAACTTCCAAAAGGAGATCCCTCAACCATTCTGCTTCTTGACTGTAGCAACCTGCCCTAAAAATTAAGCTTTTAGAGTCGCCACCTATTCTGAAGGGCGAATAGGAAACCCTACGCAGTATAGAGATCAGGGTAAGATACTATATTCAGGTCGAGGGAAGGTGTTAGGCACCCTCAACCCTTTCCTATTGGCTTTGAATCTAAGGGTCAAGTTTTATGGCTAAAAGTTAAGGTTTTATAACTAAAGAATTGAATAAGGGGAAAATTGAGATTTTAGGGAAGGGGACTCGCCTCGTTGCCAAGTGCCTACGTATCTCCTTATGGAGAATCAGGGTCAACGTAGTTCGGGGAAGGTTGTACGCCTTAGAATTGATTATAGAGATTGTGTGAAGTTGTTTTGAAATTGTTTTGAGGCTCTTCGAATTGCCTATCGCAGTTTGAATTTGATTTAAAAGGGCATTTTGAGTTGCCCAGGATAAAAATCCTGTAGTATCGTGGTTTAGTGTATTTTAGATGTTTCGGGCGTACAACCCTGATTTGGCACAATTAACCGCAATGATCAATAGGTTTGATCACCATAGTTAAAAGATTGGGGTTTTGCACCATTACCAATTCAAATCGATTGATTCGATTATCACTAATAATGAATTAACGTATTTTATTATTTTATGAATTTGTATTTTTATACTGTTACCTCTCATAACCGATTAATACGATTACAAATAATAACAAATTGATAAGGTATGCTAATCATCATAACCAATAAGATGATTAAAACCATTTAGCAAAATAATGTTTATTTTAATTTATAGGATTTGATTAATTAAATTAATCGATTATTAACCATCGCGACCAATAAATTTAGTCGAAACGAATAATAAATTGAATCCTAATATTTTGATACTTTGGGCAAATGGGATGGAGCAAACCCTAATATCTTAATGTATTTATAAGGGTTTTTTATTATAATTAAAATTAATTAAATCAACTAAGTCGAATAATCAACATAATCGGGGATAATCCTAAATAATTATAAACCCTAATCCTAAGTTAATTATATTAATCCTAATTAGAATAAATTAATTACACTAGACAGAAAAAAATTAATACATATTTAATCTAAATAGATACAAAAATATATACATAAAACCTGGCTGTGATTGCATGGGGCATGTCCTTGGAGGGTTTATGATGGACTTGCAATTCTAGGCGTTGGATCTGAGCAGCTTGCAATCCAACGGCTGTTGAGGGGAGTGCATCGTGATAAGGCGCGAGTGAGAAGCATGGGATCCGGAAGCATTGCCATTCAAATGGATTAATAAAAATAAGAGCGACCCTAGGGATCGAACCTGCATCCCCCTTGTCGCCAGACCCTTCCTTTAACCAAATGCGCTGGAAACGTTTGCTGATATGGAAGCCAACTCCCATTATAATATTTATAACTCAAATGGATGAATTTAAAAAAACCTGCGCGCTACTATTCACTACCCTCTCCGTTTCAGCTATCGTTTACGAAGCTGCCATGGCCATCACCTGCGAATTTCAAAACCCAACCAATACGACAATAAAATCAAATTTAAAGGCGTGGTTCAACTGCAAATCATCCCCGAATTCAATAGAACTGTTAATTTTGGCTAATTTCTTCTGAACCTCAGCGCCCCCAATTCAAAGCTTGTATAACCTAGCAATGGTGATTCTTAATAACAGCGGTTAAACAACGATTGAATTGCCCAGAACATTTCCATTCATCATTGTGAACACAGACATATAACCAAAATCAATTTATAGTGCACGAATTGTCGCAATCGAAACTGAATGAAATTTAAGCAAACCGTGACGTTTTAGGCATTGATTCCAGTCGTGGTGAGCTTCGATTTTGATTGGGGAACGACCACCAAACCTCCAGGAACACGCTTGAATATTCAGATGCCTTTGAATCTCCTCCAAATCCTCAAAACCGAATTTCCTATTCCCCTTGAATTTTTGAGTTTTATATCACGGTTCTTGGGCTGCAAACTTTGTCCAAAATCCCCCTGTATTTCTGAGTTAATATAAGATGTTAATCATAAAAAAACAAAATATGGTTAGAATAAGAGGTTATGTTCATGGGAAAATTCACGTGAAACAAACTTGGTGAATCGATGTTAAATTTTTTCTCTTGCTCTCAATGAGTCAATTTCCATACAAATTATGTACGGCAGTTGATCTGAAACTTTTGTCTGTGCGTGTTCTTAGGATCAGAAAGAATGCCTCCCCTCCGTTTCCAAAACTTTTTTTTTCATTTATATCAGTCAATTTAGGTTTTTTCTCCTACACCTAATGGGCCTATCATTTGATTTATTATTTTAACCCAAACAAATTACTAATCCATTGATTAATTGTATATTATAATTATAATAACAATAATAGTTGAAAATAATTATAATAATCTTAATAATAATATTATTACAACTACTACTAAATAATAATAGTTAGTTATAATAACAAAATGATTAAGCCAATTATTAATAAATAATAAAACATGTGAATAATTTGTGAGAATGGACTGAAAAAACCTCAAATTTGGGCCGAACTACCTTCTAGCCTTAACCACATTTTAACTCAGGATATCTTTATAAGAGGGCAGGTTTGACAATAGGAATGTCAAACCCCATGGCTCTTAATTTTGACCCTTGATGACTTAACAGACGTAGATTTGATCGGGCAAATTTCGGGGTATGACATTGACCAGCAGAAGCGAGAGCCACAAACTCTGATTCCATGGTCGAAAGAGTAATGCATGTTTGTTTCTCGCTCCTCCAAGAAATTGCTCCTCCAGCTAGTGTAAATATCCAACCAGTTGTAGATTTATGATCTCCAACATTTGATATCCAACTCGCATCGGTATATCCTTCTAATATGGCAGGAAACCTACCATAATTAGGGGTGGAAATAGGCTAGGCTAGGCTAGGCTTTAGAAGGCCTGAGCCTGGCCTACGATAAACTTAAAAGGCCTAAGCCTGGCCTACGGCCTATCATAGGCTCAATTTTTTGGCCTGGCCTGGCCTTTTTAAAAGCCTGGCCTGGCCTGAAAGCCTATTTAAAAAGCCTGTATCTCATTAAAGTTTTCAATTAATCTATATAACTTAAGAAATCTTGTAGGTCATATATAAGTAAACCTATTTAACATTTGTTATATATATATATATATATATATATATATATATATATATATATATATATATATATATATATAAAAGAACCATTTTATTTAACATATTTCTAATATATATAAAAATATAGGCCGGCCTATAAGGCTTCATAGGCTTTTTTAATAGCCTAAGCCTGGCCTATTTAATAAAATAGGCTTTTAAAAAAGCCTAAGCCTGGTCTCTTTATTAAATAGACCTAGCCTGGCCTAGGCCTATGTAGGCTAGGCCGTAGGCCCCTGTAGGCCGGCCTGGCCTATTCCCACCCCTAACCATAATGAAGGCCAAGATCTTTGGTTTTCAGAAAATAGCCAAAAATCCTCGTGATTGCCTTCCAATGTTCATTACTCGGGTTGCTAGTAAATCTACTCATTTTACTGACTGCAAATGATATGTTAGGTCTGTTACATTGCATTAAGTACATAAGACATCCGATTGCACTTGCATATTCTAGTTGAGCCACTGCTCTTCCATCATTCTTTTCAAGTTTGACTACATGATCAAATGGAGTAGTCACTTCCTTGAATTTCAGGTGTTCAAACTTATCAACCATTTTCTCAATATAATGTGTTTGATTAAGTTCATAACCCCCACTATTTCGCTTGACTTTTATTCCTAAAATTGTGTCAACAAGTCCAAGATCTTTCATCTTGAAAGTGGAAGTTAGAAATTTCTTTGTTTCTAAAATTCCATTCATTTTGTTGCTAATTATTAGCATGTCATCAACATAGAGACACAAGAATATTATAGTGCTGTTATGCACTTTTGTATATAAGCACTTGTCACAAGAATTAGGAATAAATCCATTTGACAATATTGTAGAATCAAATTTTTGATGTCATTGTTTTGGTGCTTGTTTTAAGCCATATAAATATTTGACAAGTTTGCACACTTTTAGTTTATTTCCAGGAAGCACGTAGCCTTCTGGTTGTTCCATATAGATTTCCTCATCAAGATCTCCGTTTAGGATCGCTGTTTTAACATCCATTTTATGAACTATAAGATCATTTAAAGAGGCTAAAGCAAACAACAACCGAATTGTGGTTGTCCTTGCTACTGGTGCATAAGTGTCAAAATAAACTATACCTTCCTTTTGTCTGAATCCCTTTGCCACTAATCTTGCTTTATAAGTGTTTAAGGTACCATCACTATGATATTTCCTTTTAAACACCCACTTGCATCTAATGGGCCTTGATCCCTCTGGTAAGTCAACAAGTTCCCAAGTGTGGTTGGACATAATTGAATCCATTTCATCTTTGATAGCGTCCTTCCAAAAAGAGGAGTCCCTGGAAGTTATTGCTTCCTTATAAGTTTTAGGATCATCCCCTACTTGAAGAATGATCGGAATACTTTGAACGAATTTCGTACTATTTCCTTCGACCAGATAAAACAAAATGGATTGAGAATCAATTTCGTCTGGTCCTAGATTCTTTTTTTTCCGAACTCTTTTTCTCATCCTAGGTTCGGATTGTGATTCAATGATTCGAGAAGTGCCTTCAGGTTGTATTTCTACAATCCGAGAAGAATCTTCTTCACAAGATTCTTTATTTGTGGCCGACTCTGATTCTTTATCCTTAGTGATAAGATTTTCAAAGAATTCTACATCCCGGGATTCAACAATGACATTAGACTCTAAATTTAAGAGTCTATATGCTTTACTATTTTGTGCATATCCAACAAAAGCACATCTTATCCCTCGAGGACCCAACTTGGTTCTCTTAGGATCCATATTTTTGTAGTAAGCCACACACCCCCACACTTTGAAATAACCGATATTTGGTGCCATGCTTTTCCATACCTCATATGGAGAAATACCAGTTTTCTTTAAAGGAATTCTATTAATTATGTGACAAGCGGATAGTAAAGCTTCGCCCCACAAATTGAAAGGTAATTCTGAGTGCATTAACATGGCATTCATCATCTCTTGATATGTTCAATTCTTTCTTTCGGCTATGCCATTTTGTTGCGGTGTTCTAGGCGCCAAAAATTCATGTATTATGCCATGTTCTTCACAAAATGCATCAAATTCAGTATAAAAGTATTCACCGCCCCTGTCACTCCTAAGGACTTTTATATTTTTACTTAATTGATTTTCTACTTCTGCTTTATAAATCTTAAAGGCATTAAAAGCTTCATCTTTATGCTTTAAGAGGTATACATATGTGTATCTAGAAGCATCATCAATGAATGTGATGAAATATCTATTTCCCCCACAGGTCAACATGCCATCAAATTTGCACAAATTTGAATGTATAAGATCAAGTAGATTTGTCTTTCTTTCAACACTTTTGAAAGGTTTTTTAATCATCTTTGATTTAACGCATAATTTACATTTGTTGAAATCATTAATGTTACATGATATCATTCCTGATTTAATTAGTCTCTTCATTGAACTAATACTAGTATGTGCTAATCTATTATGCCATAAAGACACGGAATCAAGCATGTAAGCAGAATTAGAAATTTCATTAATCATATTGTCAGTAATACATAGTTTGATCATTCCCTCAGTGGAATAACAAATACACCATTA
Organism: Vicia villosa; assembly: GCF_029867415.1. Lineage (NCBI taxonomy): Eukaryota > Viridiplantae > Streptophyta > Magnoliopsida > Fabales > Fabaceae > Vicia > Vicia villosa. The sequence continues at coordinate 150,763,257 of NC_081181.1, forward strand.
CGGGTCAATATAAGTTTGCCCGATTCATAAACAGATTTAATATCAGGTTTTCCCAATAAATCCCCACTAACAAGATTCCTATTCATGTCGGGGACATAAAGCACATTGACAAGAGTAATTTTCTTTCCGGAAGTAAAGTTGAGTTCGACCGATCCAGTTCCAACGACTTTAGATCGTACTTCATTTCCCATTTGTACTTCTTGTCCATCATTTGTCTCAGAATAGGTTTTGAATGCAGCCCTGTCATAGGAGGCATGCACTGTAGCACATGTATCATACCACCAACCTTGTACCTTGCCCTTGATTGCCATAATTTCGCTCACAGTAGCAATTATGTTATCATTTACATGAACAACATTGATCTCATTTTTTGATTTGTTGTGCTTGCAATCTCGAGCATAGTGTCCAGGTTTTCCATAAACAAAGCATCCGTTCTTTGGACCCTTTTGACCCCCAGGATTCTTGAACTTGTTGTGTTCCTTTTTTGGTCCTAGATGACGTTTGTTGCCATCATGCTTCTTTCTTTCCTTGTTGGTCACAACATTGGCTTTGGAAAGACCCGCAGATTCTGATTTTACCCTTGCCTTCGATTCCTCCTCGATTTGAAGATGTTTCTGTATTTTCTCCAAGGAAAAGTCCTCAGAACTGTGCAACAATTTCTTTCTATAGCCTTTCCACGAAAGTGGCAACTTTGCAATGATTGCACCAACTTGAAAAGTCTCAGGGATGTCTATTTTCAACGCTTTGATTTTGTTCACCAGGACTTGCAATTGGTGCACTTGGGGAAGAATGGGTTTGGCGTCTATAAATTTAAAATCAAAGTATTTAGAAATTAAAAACTTTTTTCGTACCTTCTTCTTCGGCCTTGAACTTAAACTCGAGGGCTTTCCATATCTCAACTGCGGAGGGATTATCCATATAGAGGTCGTAGAGACGATCAAATAATGTATTTAGGATATGTCCACGACACAACAATTCATCCTTCTTACGTTTCTTGCGTTCCTTCTTGACTTCGTCAGAATCATCATCTGTTGGTTCTGGAATTGACGTTAAGTCAGGATCTAAGACATAGTGAACCTTCAGGGCAGTTAGAAGGAATGTCATCTTGCCTTGCCATCTGGTGTAGTTAGTTCCATCAAAACGATCCAATTTGACAAGATCCTTGTTCATAACTTTGACGCTTGAAATTGCAGCGTCGGAAGCCATTGAAGAACAAATACTTTTAAGATTGTTAGAAATATCGAAAAGATCGAATGGATCCAGGCTGAATCGTGAACGGAATCACTTTCCTTAAAAGTATTTCAAGCACACTCTCGATTGTCTTAGAGTTGGAACGACCTGAATACCCAGGATAATTCAGCCTGTTTGGAAAATATATTAGAGGATAATAGTTTTGTGTGTTGATTCTGAAATAAGAAGCATGTATTTATAGGCCATGCAAGTGTTTGTTTCATAAGTTGCAACTCTTCATGAAACAACACCATTTAAATGTAAATTTGCAATGGTTTATAAAATACAATGCACCACTTCATGAAGTGTTATGTATTTCGAATTCAAATTCAAAATTCAAACTTTAGGCAATAGCCCAATCGCCGCCGGCGCCGCCTCATTAACGCCGCGAATAGCCCGATCGCTCCGATGCGACGTGCCGTCTACAAGCCGCCACTAGCGCCTCTATGCCCACGCCCTCGGACCCGGTCCCGGAGCCGGTGGCGACACCGGCGAGGGTGTTTTTGGTAGAGACAAGTGGCATAAGGCTTGGAACCACCACATATGTCTATGTGGCACTTATCCTCTTTGACTCCTTTGGAAAGTACATTGATCCAAGGACTTTATAAATGCTTTTAAAATTTACTCCACTTTCTATGTGGGACTATTTATAAAGCATTTATTGTCAATTAACTCTATTCCACATTTGTCATTTTGGAACACAATTATATGAAATTAAACTCATAATTTCCAACAGAAAGTATGTGTAATTAAATGAAGTGTGACTGAGAAATATGATGAGGCAAAACAAATGTGATCATTTTTTGTCTTTCATGCTCAAAATCTTGATCTTTTATTGACTTTTTGAAATGAATGGTGTATAATTAAATAAAAAATGGAATGAATCAAAATGAATGATGAAATGAGAATTTGGCTTGGATTTTTATTCCCATTGAATTTATTTTTGGTTTTTTATGCATAAGATGCAAAAATAAAAAAGATGCAAACTAACTTGAATATTTTAGTCATATTTGATAAACTATATATATGACTATAGTATATATAATATAACTCCTCCTTACATCATATTTGATGCCTCTTTTCATAGACAACTCATTTTTCTCTCTCTTTCTAAATAGGAATAGTGACATGATAATTAAGGGTTATGCTAATTTGGAACATGTCAATCTTAACAAACTCACCCGTTAGTTTCTGACCGAGTCTCCTTAAAGTTTCACCTCTCGTGGCTCCAAAAAACAAGGATCTTTATTTGTTATTTCTCTCCATCATTTTCATTGCATCTGTTAGCTCCCATTTTTCCATTCTCTATTACTCTCCTCCCCTTTCTTTCATTCACATTTCGTAGGGAGCTTCTTCCTCATTGCTGGCAAAATGGTACTTTTTCTAATCCCATTCTTTTTCTTTTCACATTAATTACAAGTTATTACTTATTGTGAATTCTATTCATGACAATGTTATTCTTACGTACCCTATTGAACAATCTAACTTTGCATGCTATTATTATTATCATCACCAATTCTTAATATATATATATACAACTTTGGATAATCACATTTCATGAATTAGGTACATAATAAAGATGAAACTTGAGATTTTTATCAAATTAGGAGCTGATATAAGCTTTGAAAACCAACAAGTAACAACCATGACAATACATGTCTCCCCTATAATGAATTTATGATTACCAAAACATCATCCCATTTGATTTTTTCATCTCTCTAATTGTGAATTTATTTATATAGCTTTGGGGCCATACGCATCTACTATGATTTATTTTTAGCTAATCATATTATTGGTACGATGTATCCATTTTTATCTTATAACATCGACATTTTTTAACAAAGACATGTCTGATGTTCGACATATGTCAGTATCCGACATCAATACATATTTTACATTTAATTTATTCATTATTTTAAATTGGTGTTGATATGTCAGTGACGATTTCATGTATGGTGTCCATGTTTCATTTGAATTGGGCCCTTCTACTTAACCAACATTTTTTCACGTGCTCTTCTGTGATTTGGATAAAGTCTTCTGTTATATGTATGCTTTTGAATCTGCCACTACATCTATGAATATTCTTTCTAAAGGCTGGGAATGTGAGTTAGTTATTATGAAAAGGAGGTTCATGACATGAGGAAAAACTATGGTGCAGGCAAACGCAGCGTCCGGAATGGCAGTGCACGATGATTGCAAACTGAAGTTCCAAGAGCTTAAAGCGAAGAGGAGTTACCGATTCATTGTGTTCAAAATTGAGCAACAACAAGTCGTGATAGACAAAATAGGGGAACCGACGGAAACCTATGACGATTTTCAGGCCAGTTTGCCAGCTGATGAGTGTCGTTATGCCGTCTATGATTTTGATTTCACAACTGCAGAGAATTGCCAGAAAAGCAAGATCTACTTCATAGCATGGTATTACTATGCTAAAATAGTGTTTTCTCATTCATCAGAATTCGAATTTTGGTCCTTTAACACATATGAACAAGCTGTTTAATGATATGCAGGTCACCAGAAATTTCAAGGGTGAGGATGAAGATGGTGTATGCAAGTTCCAAGGATAGATTCAAGAGAGAGTTGGATGGCATTCAAGTTGAACTGCAAGCAACTGATCCAAGTGAGATGAGCTTGGACATTGTGAAAGGGCGAGCCCTCTGAGTGCTCCCTTTTCAACTTAATCTCACCTCTCTCCTTCACTGTTTGTTTCAAGGTTTAGGGGGCCATCCTGTTATTGTTTTTTTAGCTTGGATTCAACAAACAACTAATCCAAAAATCTCATGTATTATTACTATAATGCATAATTATTCCTTAAACTCTGCCAAGTTGCTAATGAAACCACTTGGATTTTTTTTCTTTTTTTTAGTTTCATTTGGAAGAGGACTTCATGTCTCTTCTTTAAAAGTATATATATCATACTGCTCAATCTAGTGCATAAAAGGAAAAAACTTCTTCTATTTAACAATTTCTGCAAGTTCTACAAAATAGGCTACTGCTATACAATGAGACCTTGCTGTACTTAAGCCTAACACATACTCTTTTTGAGCAATCATTTACAATAGAAATAAAATTGAAGAGGAAAATTATTACTTGTGTGTATCTATGCTTTAACTGTTAGTGTTGAGTGCGGCTATATTATTGTTATTATGATAAAAGTGCAAGTTCAGCCCAAGCCAAAGATGATGACGACTTGAGATCTATGTTAACTGATGTGTCGATTCTGCTCTCCAGCATGCTATATAATTCTCGCATAGATGGACGGGCAGCTGTATTAGGATTGATACATAGAGTTATCACCTCGCATATCACTTTGAGGTCATCGTGTCTAAAATTTTTCAATTCTGGATTCACCAATTGTGACATTACTTCGGGCTTTTCAAGATAGTCTTTCGCCTGCAGCACATGTATAAATTTAACAAATATGGTGACATAATAAAAAGTATTAAAACCATTAAAATATAGTTTTAATTTTAAAATATAACCTTGAGGAAGTTTCTTACCCAATCCACCAAGTAACCTTTCTCCTTACAGTGTGGAAGCCGGCCACTGATTATCTCTAGTAGAAGTACTCCAAAAGCGTGTACATTTCCTTTGGTATCAAGATGGCGTGCCTCAAGAGAGTTTGGAAGAACACAAACAGCACCTTGGCTGCTAATAGTACCGGAATTCTTTTCTGATCTTTCAAGAATTGTCTTCCAACTTTCAAAATCAACCAACTGCAATTTAGGTTCATGAGAATGAGAATCTTAAGCAAACTTTTCAGTTTCCAACAGAACAATCGCATGGTATATATTATAAACGTAGGTGTTTGTTTCTATATTTCCGCTCACTCTTGACTGACATAAGAAATCAAGCAAAAAATCGCACTTGCCGAGTTTTATGATTTGAAGTGAACTAACTAGCAGGCGTACCTTTGGGGAAAATTCTTCTGTAAGGTATACAGCACTAGAATTCAGCTCTGAGATAGTAAACGGAGGTTCAACTTCTGTGTGCAAATACTTGAGCCCACGTGCAATGCCTATGACAATTTTCATACGCCGTGTCCAGGAGAACTGGCACCCTTCTTCATCTACACGGTCAAAATTGCATGTTGAAGGAATTGAAAGGTTTGATTAAACATATACACATACACACTAAGAAAGTTGCTTACAACAATGTAAATGCTCGTGAAGTGTCCCATTTGAAGCATAATCAAAAACCAACATCCTTGAAAATGGATTGCTCTCTCTACAATATCCCAGTAGTTTTCCAGTATTCTCATGGTCTAACTTTGCCAATTCCGCCACCTGAATGGCAATGATAACAACATAAATAAATATATAGTAAAAGAATACGACAGCTATTTTTTCTGCAAATTCTTAAGTGCTGTAAGCATTGAAATATTCCCATTTACCTCTCTCTGGAAGTAGAGTTCCAGATACCCTGTCCAACTCTCCTCCTTGATGCAGAGGGAAATTACAGCAATCTCAGGTCCACCTTTCATGGTTCCCTTGTAGACCACACTGTCTGGTGAGGACCCAATTATGTTACTGAAGTCTTCACACGCCTCTTCAAGCTCTTGTCTGCTATACCTTCTCACGTCCTTTAACATATCCGGGTCTGCAATCCAATTATTAAGTTCAATACAGATCTCGAACTGTTCACATAAATAGAGAGTAGAAAACAAAGAAACTGAACCTATATATACTGCATTGTGATCTTTCAGGCTGCCTGATTTTTTCCAAGGAATAATGATAGAAGATTTGTTGTTGCATCTTTGAACAGTAGCGAGAGCCGCAACCAGAAAGAGAGAACCGACCATAGTTCCTGCTACTATTTCTAAAGCCAAAAGCCAAGTAGGTTCCGAAGCTCCGTGATGCTTGCGTGCATGATCAGCTATTGGGTGGTATTGGTTGCCCGCTACTGGCTGACTCTTGGCAGGTGAAGCACCACCACATTGTGTGGAAGGCCGCTGCTTTGGATCATTGCTCTGGAGGCAGTTCCCTTGAAAGCTTATCCTATATTGACAAAGTATGTAAATATGTTTTCTAAGTAAGGTTGAGGAGAAAAATGCTAACATCTCATCATGGGAATCAGAAATAGCACCTTGGAAGATACTCCAGGCATTTTGGTATGCTACCGACTAAAAAGTTATACGAAAAGTCTGCTAATTTTAACTGAGGTGAACGGCACAAGCCAGTTGCATTATCTTTTGAAACATACCTGTAGAAATTATAAAAACTATGAGAGATAGATTAACAGAATCCAAACTTTGATTGGTGTAATAACTTGACATTGTATACTCAATACTGAACTTGACTATATGATTTTTAGACACATCAGTTTTAAGACACCTTAATCAAATCCTATTGTACATTGAAAAGCTACAAAATACACCGAAAACATGACATTCAAGGAAACAGTAACAAACTTCCTCTAAATTATCACTATAACATAATTCAATTACAAAATATACACTCACATTCCGTGCATAGTTGAAGCAAAACTATAAGTTCCACTAGCAGGAATAGGTCCTTGAAGCCTGTTCCTATCAAGCCAAAGTTCTTGAAGGTATCTCAAATTTCCAAGCTCAGGAGGTAATCTACCAGTCAACCCGTTGGACTGTAGGTTTCTATAAGAATACATAAATTGAGTAAGTAGGAAAGTAAATAATTTCCAATAAGAACTAGCATATTGAATTTCTTTTACATGTTCACAAGTAGAGTTAAATTTCCAATCTCTGTAGGAATTGGTCCAGACAAGTGATTCATTCCCAAATCCAACACCTGGAGAGATTTCAACATGCACAATTCTTTCGGTATAGTTCCAATCAGACTGTTCCCGTGCAAAACTCTACAAACACAAGAGCCACAAATCAATCTCAACCATAATATCTCCGAATTAACAAACATAGTAAACACAAAAATGAACATACAGTTCTTGCAAATAGGTAATTTGCCCCAACTCCCTCGCAAGAAAACCCTTCAACGATGAACCCGATATATTTCTGCAAAAAAAAAAAAAACAAATTGTAGTATCAGAACTACACTAGTTTTAAAATACATATCATCAATTTTTCTACCAGACATTTCATCAAACAGTATAACAGCATTACACTTAACACAAAAAAAGCACCATAAAGAAGAATCAATTATCTTACAACTTGGTGACATGATCTCCAGAAACAGTGCAAGTGACACCAAACCAGTTACAAAGATCTGACTCTAGCATATTCCAGTTTGATAAAGCTAGATTTGGGTCTTCATAGATAGCTTCTTTAAAGCTTGTAAGTGCCCAAACTAACAACAACAACAACAACAACAACAAAATCCATTAAATGCTTCAATTTTAATCAATGAATACCATAACTTAATTTGGTAGAAACACAAAAAGAATTACAAAATTAAAAATGTCCATAAATAGCAAAAATCAAATTATAATACACCAATGAAGAAATAAAGTGAATTATTGAGATCTGAATAAGAAATACCTTCATTATCAGGTAGAGTTTCAGAATTCACAAGAGAGAGAGTTGAAATCAAAGAGAGAAACAAAAATGAAATGAAAAAATTCATCTTTTTGAATTCCCAGTGATGATTTCACTTCAATTCTAGTTCTATGTAACTAACTAACTAAAGAAAAATCCAAAATTGAAACAACAGTTTCCAAGAAATTCATAAAAGGTAGAATTAATTCAAATCAAAGATTCTAAAATTTTCATAGAAAGTGAGAAAGAAGAGTTAAAATGCAAGATTTGGAAGTGGAAAGAACCAAACAAGTTGTGAAGAAAAAAAGACAAATTTTTGGAATTTTGAAAACTTGGATTCAAAGAGAGTTCAGTTTTGCCAACAAATAAATGTCAAGAATTGATTTTGATTAAGCCATTAGCACATAGATTATATTGTAAATATTTTTATTAAAAAAAAAGCTTTTTATTTAAATTTTAATTGAAAAAGAGCTTTTTTTTTTTTCTTTCTTATAGTTATTTCTTAATTTTATAGGTATTATTAAATTAATTAGAGGGATTAGAGAATGAATTTGGTGAAACAGGAATAGACACCCAACGTTTTTTTTTACAGAAAAATGAGTCAACAAATAATCTATGGTTCAAGCTCCAATGGATTACTATAATTAATACATAGTACAAAATTGTGTGAGCAAGTTTTAATTACTTCCTTAGTTTCATGCTAGTAATATTTATTGTATTTAATAATTTCAGATATTTTTTAGTTGTATAATTTAGTTATATAATTTAATTTAGTTGTATAATTTAGTTATATAATTTAATTTAATTTGAATACATTGCAAAGTATTTTTACACTGAACGCGCATAACAATTAATTCATAATTTAACATATATTTTAAAAAATGAAATAAATATAATAAAATAATTAGAATTTTAATTCAATTATTTATGTTTAGTATTTATTTATGTTTAGTATTTATATATTTTTTTGAATTTAATTGAAATACACTAACGGTGTAAAAATATTTAATTTAGAAGGCTTTTTAAGCTATCCATATTTATTTCATATCCAAAAATAATATTTTAATATTTTATATATTTTTCTATTTTATTTTTTGTTCTAGATTAAAAGTTCATTGGCGTTTTTTTTTATATTTTATTTATGTTTTAGATTAAACTCCATTATGATTTTTTTTTATGTATTTAAAGATATTTGGCGTGATCATCAAAATTATCTTTTATTATAATAAAATTTAACATTTTCTTCTTTATGGTGAATTCCAGTTTTATTTGACAAGTTTATCGTTTGCAAACTTGTATTTTGTTCTAGGTTAAGCGTTTGCTAATCTCTAGGTTTTTCAACTACGCCAATTGGCATCAAAGTAGGTTTTTCCCCGTTCTTTTCTTAGCTTGACAAACAAGGCGGTTCAATCGGTGACCAGAGCATATCTTGAGAGAATTACTCCGGCTTTTACCGCGACTATAATTGTTTTGACTGAACAAATGACGAATTTAACAAATCAGGTGAACAACGCCAATAACAACGAAAAATTAGCAAAGAGACAAGAGAGAATAAATGATTAGGGCTCCACAAGGTGGAAACAACCATGTTGAAGATTTGAGTTATGAAGAAAAAGAACTCTACGAGGAAGAGGTTGATCGTGGAAATTGACTGAACTACCATGACTATCGAGTGAAGGTTGATATTCCATTGTTCTATGGAATGGTGGGAGTAGGGGAGTTTCAGAATTGGCGGGTCGACATCGATAGGTTATTCGACATTATGGGCGTCCTTGGGAACAAGCAAGTTAAGATTGTGACAATCAAGCGGAAGAGTGGTGCTATTGTTTGGAGACAAAATTCTCTTGAAATTTCTCTCCCTCTAGTTATTCGCCCCAGAATAACTTTGAATCAGTAGGCGACAAGGAAAAGAGTGCAGCAATCAGTGATTCCAACCTTGAGAATAATGGGACTAGCAGCTCTAGAGGTGTCCAACAGGATAAAGCACCAATCTAGAGGAAGAATAACCCATATGCTAAACCCATTGAAGACATGAGTTATCGTTGTAACGAAAGAGGTCAGAGATCAAATGTTTGTTCAACAAGGAGAGTGTTATTGTTGTGGAAGAAATGGAAGAGGAAGAGGAAAAAGTAGGACATGTAGTTGAGAACGATGAATATGCAGGAGTTGAGTTTGCAGAGAAAGAATATGATGAGAGGGTAAATTTTGTGTTGCATAAAATTTGACTAGCAATTAAAGATGAAAGGCAACGTAAAAATATGTTTAAAACACATTGTTTTATCAAGAACAAGGTGTGTAATCTGATTGTGGATAATGGAATCATGGAGAATTTAGTGTCACGGAAATTGGTAGATTATTTGAAGTTTTCCATAAAACCCCATGAGAAGCAATACACCCTCTGATAGATATACAATGGGCTCTCAAGTTCCTATCTCCATTGAAAAGAAATACATAGAGGAGGTTGTGATGTTCTTGATAAAGATGTTGTCATATTTTACTTGGTAGGCCTTGGCAGTTTGATAATGATATCACTTATCGAGGACGAGATAATGTGATGATGTTTACATGGAGCACACATAAAATTGCTATGGTTCCTGTTTTGCACTTTAATAAGAATCCAGAAGAAAAGAAGTCTAGTTTCTTGGTGATGACACTGAGTGAAAAGGAGCTTGATGAGGCTTCTAAAGAAACTGATTTTTATCAAGTGGTGAGTAAAGGGTCGATGAGTGATGTAAAATAGGAAACAACAATTTCATAAGAAGTGCTTGGGATCCTAGAGGGTTTTAAGGAATTGAACGCATATGAGCTATTAAACGATTTGCCTCCTATGTGAGATAAATGCTAGAAAGTTAAAGCTTTCAATATGGGAGACATATGATGGTGTTTCTGAGTAAGGAAAGGTTTCCAGTTGGTACTTATAACAAGCTGCAGCCACGTAAGTATGACCCATTTAATGTGACATGGAAGATAAATAATGATGCTTATGTGGTAAATTTTCTGAATTTCATGAATATATCTAATACTTTCAATGTTGCTGACATTCATGAATATCAAGCAGATGAGGCTCTAATCAATAAGAGAACTCGGGACCGAGTTCTTCAGAGGTGGAGGAGACTGGTGTATATAAAGGTTTTTTAAGCCATCCGAATTCATTTCAGACCCAAAAACAATATTTTCCGTAATTTTCTATTTTATTTTTTGTTTTGGATTAAGAGTCCATCTTTTTTTTTTCTATTTTATTTATGTGTTGGATTAAAACTCATTAGAATTTTTTGTTTTATGTATTTAAATACCTTTAGCGTGACCATCAGAATTATCTTTCATTATAATAAAATTCAAAATTTTCTCCTTTATGAGGAATTCTAGTTTTACGTGACAAATTTGTTGTTTGCAAACATGTGTTTGTTTTAGATTTAACGCTTGTTAATCTCTAGAATTTTTGACTGTGTTAATTTTTATACTATCAGTTAATCACAATTGTTGATTAGTTTGAAATGTTTGACTTTTATTTTAACTTCTTTTAAAATAATACAATTGAATAGTTATGATCAATGTAAATATTTTTACACTGACTCGTAATTAAACAATATTGTAAATATAATAAATATTAATAATTTGAAAAGATATTTATAATATTAAATAAATAGTTAAATCTATATAAAAAATTAAAAGCGGTAGTTATTTTAATTTTTTAAGTAACTATATAAAAAATATTGTAAAATAGAGGGAATAGTTTTTTCTATATAGGAAAGACCACGCTTAAATATGTTTTTGATTCCTATAAAATACCAAAATTTGTTTTTGGCCCCTATAAAAATAAATGATATGTTTTAGTCCTTATAAAATTATTATGCACGTAGTTTTAGTCTTTACTATTAAATCAATGTGTATTTTTGAATAATTATTTTGCAGTCATGTTAATAAGGTTTTAAAAAGTTTCTTGAAAAAAAGAACTCAAAAAATTTGATTTATAAGTCGAAAGTTTCATTACTTTTATTATTATTATCTTTTGAAATTTAAAAAATTTATATTTAATTCTTGTCATTTTAGAAAATTTTAAAGTTTTGTAAATAAATATTTTACAATATTCTAAATATCTATGAAAAAATTAGTCAAAAATTTAAAAATTAAAGGATAATTAAAAAAAATTAAATTTAAAAATAAAATTTGAGATATTTATAAGGATAAAAAACATATTTAACCCTTTCAAATATTAGTGTATTCATAAATAGTAAGAAGAAAATATTGATATAGAAAAACATTCTAAACATAAATTTGTTAAAATATATGTTGTTTTTATAAATTTATCTCTATAATTATTAATATCATAAAAACATATTTTTTTAAGTATTAATTTTTAAAATAAATCTCCATAAAATAAATTTTTAAATTATATCATTTTCTTAATGGTCTGTTTTCTTTTGTTGGTGGCTTTGGGTTGAGATTAGTCTCTTTTTTTTTTTCTTTTTTTCATATTACTCTTTTATGGCTTTTGTTTGTCTTCCTTTTATTCTTAATTTTTGTTGTTTAGTAGTAGTATTTTGGGAGTGCTACTTCTTCTACCTGGATTTAATCTTTAATCCGTATACTATTTTAAGGTTTTTAGCTGTCTATATTACATATTAGTAAAGCAAAGCATATTTGTGGTTTAAAAAAACTGTGTTAAAATTGAAATAATATTTATAAAAAAAATAAAAATATAAATGAAAATTGATTAAATGACATAACTACTAAGTTACACTAAAATTACTATTTATATTTTCATTATAATTGTTAAAGTTTTTTTTACAGCTTCATTTATATTGGATTAAAATCCCCCTTATCCAATTTGATTATTAGAGATTTTATCTTCAGATTATGATATTTCAAAATTGACAATTTAACAAACTTTTCCATAGAAGAATTTACGCCTTTTCATTATTAACTGAAATATCATTGTCAAGATATAACAAAAAAATAAATTCCATATTCATGTTGTTTTTTAATGCTTTGCTTTCTTTTGTTTGTCTCGTCTTTTTCCTTCTCTGCTTTTCATGTCACTGGGTTGTTAATATCATCATTTCAAAATAGAATATAGTGCCATTTGGTTAAGCTTTTGGGCGTGGCTAAATTAATTAATATAAATAAATAAATATTTTTAATTTATGACTTTTAATGTATTCGAGTATTTTATTTCATTTCTTTTTGTTCCGTGATTACTGGTTGATTTGATGTTTATTTTTAATTATTATTATTATTATAAACAAAATAAATAAAATGAAAACTCTTTTGAAAAGAAGAAAAGGCTATTGCACATTTTACAGTTGTTTTCCATCAACACCAAAAACAAACCCTACTTCACCTTTTTTGTTTTCTAAAGATTGTTGCTTTTTGAATATCAAGAGGTCACTAATACCTAATCATGCATCTATGAGATTAAGTTAAATTTGTTTATTTCATTACTTTCTGTCTTCATGTTTATGTCTGTTGGTGTGAGTGTTTTTCAAAAAATAATTTAAGCATTTAAATAATTAATATATTTTCTTATTTTTCTTGCTCTGATTTTTTTTTAAATGGTGTGGGGACATAGTTGGAAGGGTAGGAACCAGCAAGAGACAAACATGGATATAGTATATGATTGCATATTATTTATTAAGCTATGAAAGGCCTCTCTAACTATGCTTCCAAGCAAGACATTCCAAATTTTGGAGTATGTTTAAAGGAAGTAGAAACTATAATGATTTTGACTCAACATTGCACGGAAACATCCATCTTTATGGAAGTGTAAAAATAAAACATTGGCGATTACAAATGAGTTTAAAGGTAGTGTACTTGTAAATTTTTTTACACAATCAGTATATCACAACCCTTAAAAATAAATATTTTATATTTGATTTAAGGAAAAAGTCAAACATTTATAAAAATTAACGGTTTAGATTTCACTGACAGTATAAAACTGCTTTACACTGTCGGTGTATTTCTATTAAATTCATCACAAATTACTAAAAGAAAAAAAAAAAGAAATGGTTTACCTATTCCAAGGTACTATAACATATATAACTTTTTATATAATATGTGTCATCTCTTTACATATTTTGAATTTTTATATTCAATTATTAATAATTTCTTTTTAATTAAATATTAATCTAAAATTATATATGTTTTATGCCCGGACCATGATTATGCTCACGGTATAAAAACACATGAAATTTAAGGCTGTGTTTGCGAGTTTGAAGGGAAAGGGAAGACTTTCGAAAATGAAATTAAAAAAAAATATCGAAAAATATTTGACATTTTTAAAAAAAATGATTTTGTTTAGAATGATAAAAGAATCATTATCATTACTAAATTGTTAATTTTCAAAATAGTATAATAACTTAAATGATATTTAGAAAATTTATGTAAGTCCTCCAAAACCCTCATTTAATACAATTTTTGAGTTCCCCTAATTTATGGGGTTCTTGGTGTTACTGATCTAATCCCGCTTTAACCTGGCCTATCGTTAGGGGTGGCAAAATGGGCCGCCCGCCCCGCCCGCCGCCCGCCCCGCCTTATGCCCGCCAAAAAACAAGCGGGGCGGGCATGCCCGCCAAGTAAAATGGGCATCAAAATCATGCCCGCCCCGCCAAGATGGCGGGTTGGCGGGCGGCGGGTTTACCCGCCTATTTTTATTTATATTTTTTTAATAGATTAATATGCTTTTTTTACCTTTTAATTAAACTTTTCACTGATTTTTTAAAACAATTTTTTATAAAAGTAATTTTTTAACAAATTTACTCTAATAAATAGTACATATATTTATAAATAAATGTATAAAATAAATCATCAAGAACTGCAATTACTAGAATTAACTAAAAAAATAGTAAGTTTTGGAGGAGGAGCGGGTTTTGGCGGGGCGGGTATGGCGGGCGGCGGGTTTTGGCGGGGCGGGCTTTAGCGAGCGGCGAGCCTAGAATCCCAACCCAACCCGCCAATTTTTGGCGGGTGCGCGGGTGGCCCGGCGGACCCCGACCCGTTTTGCCACCCCTACCTATCGTGGTCACCTCAAAATGGGCCCCAGCCCCTATGCCAAAGCAGTTGAGTGCTAGGAGGTCGGAGCAGAGGAGCTTCCCGGGTAGCAAGCTAGTTAGGAGAGAAGTCACCTTTGGCTTCTGCCAATGCTGTTAGAGGGTGTCTTTGTTTATGTCACTTCCATCTAATACCGAAGTACTGATACAAGCTCAGTCCCAAAAACCTTCTTTGGCCTTTTTTTTTAGTCCTTCTCGTGAACCTACATGACTTGGAGCTTAATCTCGATCTCAATCTAGACATTAAGTGCATACCCAAAATCTTTTTATTCCTTTCATCTAATTCTTCCTATTTTTCAAAGTCCTCCCCTCCAAACTCTCAAGCCTAAGAGTTTAAAAATATAGAACCACTAAAAACTAGTTATGTTGGCACATCTTAGTAAAGTCAAATCGGCGACTTCGGGAAAAAAATACCACACCCACCACAGTTGTAGATTAAAGGAAAACGGGAAAAAATACCCAGGAAAATTTTAGAACCCCAGAAACAAAGTGAATATGTCCTAAAATAACACTTAATCTATACAAATTATTGAAGTGAAAGTTTCAAATTAAATCATTCATGTCTAATTTTAATAAATAGTGTCTATTTTTACATGTTGGCATCTGACGTGACATTTGTTTATCTGCAAGGTCATCAAAATTTTTGAAAAAATTCCATTCAACCAAGATTCAAACCGAGGCTCCTTTGATTACTAGACCAAGTACTTACCACCGGGCCACTTCGTCATTAATTATTAAGATCTTTGGAATTAACTTACATCTAATAAAACTTAGAATGGAAATTGAAACCACCTTTTGAAGACAGAGATAGTATTACAGGTTGTATGATTAAGGTAGATAAATAGGAATTTTTAGTTTCAATTCTTAAAGAACACTTCCATAAGCACTTTAAATCATCCACCAGTATAAAATATATTTTTATCAAATTTAATTTATAATTAATTTTCCATAAACACTTAAAACTAATTATAAATTTAATTTATTGGTTTCAATTCAACTGATTTCTTGGGCGAGGGACATATCCATGAGCAGTGTGGATAACATTTCAAGAATAACTTTCGCTATGACTTTATGTTCTTAAATCACTTTTACCATTTATATTAGTATTGTTTGCATTGAGTAGATTCGTTTGGAAAATAAAGTTCTGGCTCATAGTGGTATAGCTTGCTTAAATCCAAAAGCATTGACTGTATTAGGGGGCGTTGTTCAATCATTATATGAAGAATGGCAGATGAACCAAAAATATTCAGGCTTCTTTCGGTCATCTTTAAGACAGCTAGAGGATCGTGATACATGTGGTCCTCCTCCATTAGTGAAGCTGCAGGTTGGATCTATCTCAGGTCAAAAATAAAAAGAATCTTGCCTCTATTTTTTTTAGTGCACGCACTTCTTCTTGTATATAGTGATTGTTTTCCACAATCAAGCATTGTTTATTAATATAAGTGTATAGTTGAATTTGTAAATTTTCGTCGTTTAATTTGATTTCTATGCTCTAGGGTTTTTAAACAAAATTTAAAATTAAATAAGGTTGATTCGAGTTTGGTTTGGAGATTCGAGTTGAGGGCGAAAAATCGAGTTAAATCATATCTTCATTTTTTATTTTCGGTTGAATTTTGAGGTTGAGAAAAGTTTGGCCACGGCAGTTTTTAGAAGGGACGAGCGAAGAAGATGATAAGAAGAGAGAGGAAAGGTTAAAGGAGTTACATCATATAAACAATAATTTTATATTCAAAGATTCTAGGCTTCTAGAAACCCTATAAAGCTCATATATAAGGGATCAGAAACGTTAAATCAAGATAGACACAAATTTTAAACCTAAATACCTCTCACATTTGATAGTCATTGACTTGGCGTCTAAGTGTTTCCAGGTACCACCCTCTCCTATTTAGATCGATGGACTATGCACAATATCTTTTTACGGAGCTTCCAACATCTAACAAATTCACTATTACGAAAAACACATATGATGACGGTTGCGAAACACGTATAATGACAGTTGCACGCCTGTTGTTAGGTAGCGTACGATTGTATGTATGTTGGTTACCACACCAGGCGTGTGGCCGTGGTTATAAGTTGGATAGTGCGCTACTTATAACTACGGATGAAGGAAATAACCATTGTGAGATAATTCATAGGTCTTGAGTTCGAATTCTAGCAACGCCATTCTTGAGTTTTATTATTCTAGATAACGCTCTACTTATAACAACTGTTGAATTAAAAACTATTGTTATATTATTTGTTTTTTTAATATATATTTTTCTGGTATACAAAATTCCTATATCGAACCAGAAATAGCAATACACTCATTTGTAAATTGAATTAGACCAAAAATTGTATTACATCAATGACACAATTCCATTAGGAATCAAAAATTGGATATTACATCAAAACCAAAATGGCAGAAAATAACCTACAATGTACGCATCATTACATCAAATAATAATATCTTGTTATCTTGGTGTCTTGACTTTAAACACCTATAAATTCAAATAATAATAGTTGTTAGAAAATAACATCATTAGAAATTATAGCATACAAATTATTAATGAAGAATATAAAATACTTACTTGTTAATTCTCTCATATGCCTTCTTGATGATTGTTCAAAATAGCATGGACATCATCTCTATCAACTTCTTCATAAGAAGTAGGCACTTGTGTTGTGTAAGAAGGAATGAAAGGAATATCAAAGTTTTCATCGTCACTATGAGGAATGTGTTTTCCTTTGAGAATAATTGACCATCTCCTCGATAAGTCTACATGGTCTGTCACATAAAAACTTGTTTTCTTTTAGTAGCCATGGTGAATGGTTCGGTCTTATAAGTTGTCTTGTCAAGGTCAACCCGTGTGAATCCTAACTCATCAGTTTATACACCATTGTTATTGGGAACCCACTTACATTTAAATAAAGGGACTTTGAAAATAACATAATCAATCTCAAAAATATCCTAAATGACACTATAGAATGCGATGGTTGCCAAAATAGCATTCTTATCGTTCGAACTAGAGAAATACATGGATTCGACCTCATCTTCTAATTCATCTAATTTTTGACACAATATTACTGCAGCCTCATCTTCCAATTCATATAATTTTTTGAAATCAAGAACTTTATTACATATAACATTGAAGAATAAACATAATCTGTTTATAATTACTCTTACATTTTTTGAAAGGATGTTACGAATAGCCACTAGTAGAAATTGTTGCATCAAGACATGACAATCATGAGATTTTAAGCCAATTAACTTGAGATCTTTCATTGATACAAGTTTCTTGATGTTTAAAGAGTAACCTTGGGGAACTTTGATACCATGTAAACACTTGCAAAAACTTTTCTTTTCCTTTTTAGATAGAGTGTAACATGTCGGGAGAAAATAAGATCATTTTCCTCTATCTTCTTGAGCTAATTGTTGTTGTATACCCATCTCAACCATATCGAAATGGGAATTCTTATTATCTTTAGTCTTGTCTAGAATGTTTAGAAGTGTTCCTATCAAACTATCACACACATTTTTCTCCACATGCATCACATCAAGACAATGACTTACATCAAGGCTAGACCAATGTGGAAGATCAAAGAACACAAATCTCTTTTTCTAAATATTTCTCTCAACGGGACCGTCTTTTTTTCCAAAGACAACAATAAGGTGTTCTTGTCATTATTAAACGTCATCGCCAATTAAAGGTTTAGGAGCGATTTCAAACTCCTACTCCTTGTTAAAAGCCTTATGTAATCTATGATAAGGATGATTGGATTTTAGAAATTTCTGATGCCAAAAGTAAACAGTCTTTTATCCTAACTCAAGTTGGTGAAAACATGTATTAGATTCACATATAGGACACACTTTATATCCTTTGACATTTTATCATCCAAATTACCATATGCAGGAAAGTCGTTGATTGTGCAAAATAACATTGCATGCATCTTAAACTTTTCACCATAACATGCATCATTAACGTCAACACCTTTATCCCGTAAATGTTTTAAACACAAAATTAATGAACTTAGATAAACATGTATGTCGTTTCCATGTTGTCTTGGTCCACAAATCATCATATACTTGCGCTTTATGCTTAACCAAGGAGATAGGTTGTAAATCGTGAGAAGAACAAGTCACGAAGAATGGTTAGTACTCAGATTACGAAAGGGGTTCATTCCATCTGTGGTAAGCTCAAGCCTAAGGTTTATTGGCTCAAGGCCAAAATCTGGAAACAATGAATAAATTTTCTTCCATTGCAAAGAATCAACAACATGGTGAATGTTTCCATCAGAATTTCTTTCATCTGCATGTCATCTAATATTCTTTGTGTCATTTGCATTAGCAAAAAGTCTATTAAACTTTGAAATTATTGGCAAGTACCATAATAATTTAGCAGGAGGACGCTTCTTACTAACATTGTCATTGTTATCACCATTATTATTCTTCAACTTGTAGTGCGACTCACCATATTCTAGATATTGATCCAAATTTTCATACTCTTTCTTGTATAATATGCAATCAATAGGGCATGCATGTATTTTGACATACTCCAAATCCATTTGACAAAAATCTGACAAATTATTATTATTTGGTAGCATTTGTTTCAACAAACACATAAAAACTACAAAAGGGATCACCTATTATGCTCCAAGCAAATTACTACAAAAATAGATAAAATGCAATAAAATAACTACAAAATAACAAATAAGCTATCTAAGAACAAAAATTAGGTTATATAATAACTCACAAAATATGGGTTATCAGAGGTCACCAAGATGATGTCAAGGTTTAAAACATTAATTTGAGCTACAACACTATTGAAATCGCGTCACACTAACAACTACTACCACAAATTTAGAACAAACCTTACCAAGTTGATGGAATTTAGAGCTCATGACAAAGTTCTCCTCTATAACCAAATACAAGCCTCCCGGTAGGTCTTTCTTAGTTATATGTTGTCAAAAGCTAATGAAGTAACTCTCTCTTTTGGCCTTTCAAACTTGTCTTGGCCAAAATGCCTTCTTAGAAGTTCCTTTTCGTGTTGGGGTGAAGAAGCCCTACATTCCAAGGCCAAAAGTTATGCCTCCATGATTTTTTTCTTTAAAAATGATGGGCACCAAAAACTTAGACTGATTTATTTCCTCGTCCAAGAATTGGATCTTATCTTGAAGATACTTCTCAATCAACCAGTGATTCTCTACAATATTTTTTAAACCTTCACGAGAACGACAAAGCTCCTCATCACGCTTTTATTGGCTTCATAAAGTGTAAATTGGAATTGAAGAAGGGTCTCAATATCATTCCGAGCTTGATATCTCACTCATTCTAATTCACTATTAAGTTGTGACTCCCTTAGAATTTGAGTGCCATTATTTGCAAGAAAATGGCAGGTCAAGGCCCTAATTTGGCCACATTAGGAATACACTCAACAAGCCCATATTGACAGCCTATAGTCCCTAAATTAGCGATCCATTTTGAGATTACGTAAGGAACGAGAGCCCAAATATCGTACATATCCGAAAAGAGAGGTGTTGCAAACGAAGAAAGAAACTTCTAGGTAGTCTTATTATCAGCATATGAAAGTAAGTCAACCTTGGTTTTCTTGGGAGGAGGAGAATTTACATTCTCCCTCTTTCAAGAATTATGAGGTAACTTAGATTGTGTTATGTAAGGACCGCAACCCAAAGATGTAGCCTCATGTGCCATCTGACCGCAAAGAATGGTCCCACCCGATGACTCTGCTACCAAAAGAAAAGAAATAAAAACTAAGTAGCAAAAAAGATAAAACATTACTATTTAAAACCCAAAAATGCATAGGGGTCAACCAAGCCTACGTCCCTCACGAAGGAAAGTAATTATATAATGTTATCCAAGTGACTTAAAACTTTATAGAGGTGATTTATGATAAAAACGATTTTTAAACAGAAAAGAAAAATGTTGATTTTATTTGATTGTTTTTCAGAAAAGAGATTTATAAGAGATTAAGCGTGAAAAAGTAAATAATAGAAACTTCAAAAGATAAGGAAAAGGAAAGAACACGCCATAGATTATACTAGTTCAACCTTAAACCATGCAGCATACTCTAGTCCCCAAGTACCTCCCCTTGAGAGTTTCACTAATAATCAGATATTTTATCACATGATCAACCCACATACTTCTTACAACAAGCTTTTATCCCAGGTCTATAACCTAGACCGACTTTATTATAGGTACCTCTTTGATTATCTAGAATAAGATCCCAGTTATCTCTTTCTTTGGTTAACTTATCAAGTGTGTTATGAAGACTGTCAATTTTTTTTTTTAAAGATTGCATTGTTCACTCTTGATAGGTTCAACAAGATTCTCATAAGAAAGAAAAGAAGGGGAAGCAACTGTTTGAATTAATAACTTTATTTTTTTTTAAGATTATCTATTTCTTCCAACAAATTTTTGTTTTTCTTTTTCAAAGGAATATGGAGTAGTTATACTGGTAAATTTGCATTGGGTCCTATATGAAGATAAGTTTATAAAGTCTAGAAGAAAATGGTCCATAGTAAGCAATACAAAGCTCACTAAGGGTAGGCGAATATCACATGTTGCCCAAAGTGGAGTTTCTAGTCGCCCATTGAGTGCAACATGCACCTATTAGTTGTAATACTCACTCCCTATTGGGCTTGAGTTAAACCATCCATCACCCACTTACAAAACATGGTAATTGACGTGTCATTCGTCACTAACGGTGCTCAATTAAAGAAGGGAAACCATGTTCTCCTGAAGAATAGGGAAATAATAGTTTCTGATGCATCCGCAAGCGCACAGATGTATCAAAGTAATATAAAAGATTGTCGAACTCACAGAGACCAACAATCAACCCACCACTATCTATCATCGCTTTGTAAAGCTAAGGCTAATCAATAATTGATTAAGGGGAAATTAAGACTAGAAATGAGACTAAAATAGGATTAAGGAAATATATAAGAAAAGAGAGGTCGGAATGTGTATTATGTGTGCCTCAGGGACTCTGTAACTCGTTGGCTTAAACTGAAGTTAAAAGGGTGTTTAGTAGAAAATATCAATTTAAAGACTAAACCTCACACTCTCGTGGTATTGAATAAAGTCACGCTCCCTAACCATGAGATTTTGCTCTCGCTCGCATATTCTAATTAAGAAACGTATTTTGAAAACTAATTAAGTCTTAATCGATACCTAAAACTCTCTCGCTCTCTTTAGGATCAATGCCCCGTTCTTACTATCTGGTTTAATCCCCCTACTCTCGTAGTGCCGGTTCAAACCTTAGTTAATTTCTCACTCTCGTGGTGAAGTTATTTAAATTAAGCTTAAGAACAAAGACCAAAACAAAATATTTCAAATAAAGACCAAGCCAGCATTATTACCGAGTCCCATCGGAAACGACGTTCCTCACAAACAGGGCTCTAAACTATTTAGCTGGACATAGTTTTAATTGAAAACAAATTAAACATACATATTACGATAAGAAACAACATGGTGATCAAAATAAACAAACAATTAATAATAATAGTAATGCAAGTAAAAAAGAACCTGAGAACAAGAATAAACAAAACAGAAAGCTTTATATTAATGAAGACGATATTTGATCCAATCAATTACAGAGATTACTGGCCTAAATAACAATGGTGGAGTAGTTCCTCGATGTAAGAAACTACTCCTTTTACATTTGTAATTTCTGCCTAAAAACTACGGACAGCTCTTCCGCGCGATAACTTGGATGCCTTGAAAGTGTGATTCCAAGGTCTATATTTAGAAGGAATTTCGTTTTCTAACTTCCATAGATCATGTGTAAGTAGTGGAGAAAACGGGAGAAACCTCCAAAGTAATGTTGTTAGTGGGCGATTACTTTTCTAGACTGCACTCAAAATGGTGACCGCCACCCAGCCATGGCGAACGCCATGGACCAAAGACTTGATTTTCTGCTCTTTTTCTTCCCTTTTTGCTCCTTTTCCGATTTTCTTGCATGAACGCTCTATAATCGACACGTATCGAGAACACGAACATAATACGACATAACACCATAGAAAGCATAATAAAAAGACACTAAATAGCATGTGAATCGGGTCAGAATATACGATACATTTTCGTGTTATCAGTTTCCACGATCCTGAGAGGGGAAAAATAACCACTCACTGGTCCAAGAATCCAAATTTAATATAACTTTTTAAATGCCTTAATCATGGGGTTCAGGAGGGACATTCAATTCACCTAAGATTCAGAGATACAAAGCTCCTCACCACTTTGTGTGAGCTTGTTCTAATATCATCAACAACCTTAAAACACCGCGCATAGCCCTCCGAATACAGGGTTATCCCTATTGTAAATTTTTATCAAGTACAATTGTCTTAAAGGCATAAATAATATTTTTTTAATTACTTGACTCATAATCTAACTTTTTACAAATACGAAATAATTCATTATAAGTAAAGTAGGAAGTTTGGCTATTTACCTCATTGTCTTCATGTTTTTCCATAAGGAGGATGTTTGCTTCTCCCTCCTTTTCTCATTCATTAGAATAATTAATGTCGTTGTCCTCCCAAACTTTGTATGCCTTCTTTGTTTATTTGAGGCTTTCTAGATTTTTCAGCTCTTTTCTGATTATGAGGGTCGTTCGACTTTATATGACTTTTTCTTCCATATTGGTACCATATTGGGATGAACCGAGATCTTCCTTCATTTTTATGTTAAAAATCATGTTGCTTCTCATGGTTTATGAACTTCTTAAATTTTTTGACCATCAAGGTCATGTTTTCACCACTATATGAATATTTTTCTTTCTTCGACCTTAAGAGCAAATTTTCTTTTTTTTTTTGTTGCCTTCTTCATCCTCAACTAGCTTTTTTAGTTTTATTTCATGTTCTTGCAATTTTCCAAATAAGGTAGTCAAATCCATAAAAGACAAGTCCTTAGATTTAGATATTAGTAACTTTAGATTTCCAACTGCAGTTTAAACATCTAAAAACTTTGTTAATCAAATCCTCATTTAGAAATGTTTTACCCAGAGTTATCATATGATTCACAATATGATTAAAATGTTTTTCCATATCCTAAATGTTTTCCTCGGGTTTGATTTTAAAAAGCACACACTCAAGGGTCAATGTGTTCAATCTTGCCCCCTTTTATACATTTCATGGATAACTTGAAGGGTGTGCCACATTTCTTTAGCAAATTCCTAATGAGAAACACGTACAAAAATCATCAATACTAGGAGCGATAATGATAATAGTTTTTCCTTCAAAGTGTGTTGTGCTTTTTCTTTATCTTCTTTGATCCAAATTTCTCTAGTTTTCCACAAGACTATCAACTATATGTATATGTATGAGAACAAATGGGCCATTTTTACAATAGTTCAAATATCATAACTCAATCACTTTATGAATATTCTCATCTTCTCTTTCCGATAAGCATACTCCTCTATATTAAAGGATGAAGGCATGTTTAGTGAATCATTTGAAGTCATACATACCTCTTGAGAGGATTAATCTTATGGCATGAGTTAGGCTATGATGTCACTTGTTGAACCAGAGACTCTAAACATGAGAGGGGACGGGTGAATTGTGATATTTGATTTTCAAAAACTTTTGAAAAAAAGGTTAATTTTAAATTTATTGATTTTAAAAAGAAGATATAAATAGAGATTTAGCAAAGGAAAAATAAAAGATAGAAAATAAATAGATAAAGTTTAGAGAGATCATACAAGAAGTTTTTCTGGTTCGACCTTAAACTGGATGGCCTACTCTAGTCTCCAAGAATTTTCTCTTGACATTTCAACTATCAACAACTTGAAATTTTACAGAGGTTCAGTCCAACAATCTTCTTTACACCAAATTTTTTAGAGGTATAGTTATTAATGCATGATAGAAAAATAAGAGAATCCAAATCCCTTGAGAATTATTTGTTTTTACATTTCAAGTTCTGAATAAACTTTCCTAATAATTGTTGTGTTTGTTTTGTATTTTACAAAAGACCACAATAGGCATGCTCATACCGATGTTTAAGACCTAAATAAGCTCTTAAAAAATCACTTAATTAGAGAGTTATTTTTTCTGAAGCATTTATCTGGAAAGAGGCACTCTTTGAGTTGACTATAGAAAAAAAAAAAAGAAGGTAGGTTCTAAGATCATCATTCTATTTTCACTGTATATCATAATAAAAATAAACTAATAATTAATAAGAATAATAAAATAAATTTCCTTTTTTCATTTATTTAAAAAAAATTATGTAAAATAAATAAAAGCGAGAGTTATTATGAGATACAAATACTAATAATATTAGGATTTAATGGAAATACACTGACAGTGTAAAGCAGTTTTACACTGTCAGTGAATCGTAGCCATTAAATATTTAGTGAATTTTAGTTTGTATTTTAATTATTTATAAAATAATATATGTGAATGGTTGAGATGGACTGACCGCGCATATCCATTAAATCCATAATATTATTATAAAATTTACTTTTTTATTTTTATTAAAGAAAAAAGATCTATGTATAAAGTAAATGACTCTTAAGGACAATATTCCAACTAGATAGACACATCAAGTACAAAAATGATAAATTCATCACTAATTTGTTAAGATGAATTTAATTTCAAGTGATATGTTGCCGAAGTGAAAAGATTTGTGAACCACTCCATCCTTCTTATAAAAATGTTTCATTTCAATTGCTCATATCCTTTTCTTCTCATTTTCATAACAACAATGAATCAAATGATTAGTCATTTTCTTTACTTTTATGAACCAACACTGTTTTTGCATGGACAAAAAAGTTACTCGATCAGATAAGATCCTATTAATGTGAGAGCATAGTTGGGCCAACCTCACCTCATCACAATAGTTTGTCTAGCATACTCTTGAAAGTGTTTTCCACAAAAAAAACTTATTGCTTACTCTTTGCATTGCTAATTATTAAGATTTTATGGGTGTGTGTGCTTTAGCGGTGAAATGTTTGGATCATGAGAGTGTGTTCCTCTCAAGGTCTATGGTTTGAAACCCGCTAGATACAAATTGCTTATTAAAAAAAAAAATTATTAAGATTGCATACAAACTAATCAATTCAAATGTGTATAGTGTGTATTTGCTCATTGCTAGTTTTTCCAATACTCATTTTCCCATCTCTCAACTCTGTTGATTAAATTTTGTTTCGTTGCGTAGAAAATCCTGAGCGACATGGGATCGAATGGAGGCGGCAACGAGCACGGATCTTTCTTAGACGGCTCGTTAACCATGGATTCACTCATAAATTCCTTCTCCACCGAATATGATCGTGTACAAGCCATGGTCTCCGGACACAATTCCACAGCTCCTTCGGGCACTCTAGGCTCAAACTTGAGAAGTTTCGCGTATTCATTTAGTAAATGGAACATGTAGTCATAAATGTAATCCATGTTGAGGTCTTCATGAACAAACTTGCTCCCAGATTTACCAATTTCTTGTACCTGTCAAGTTGTAACACATTATTATTATATCTGCATTTCAAACAAAGGAGTGAGAATAAATCAGTGAAATACTCACTTTTTGGTTGTTGTTATTGCCCCAATCAACTGCATGTTTAATGGATTTGCATTTGTCATTTTCCTTTATAGGCCAATAATGTTGCAATGGTTGTAAACTTCTTGTGAAGAAATCAAGGTAACGAGGCTTCACAAACAGTGTAGGAGAATCACATGCTAGAATGTATTTCTCACTCACAGACCATGCATATCCTTCGATATAAACTTTGTATCTGTATGTACATTGGTCTGCCAGGTTTGAGTGATTGAATCCTTGTTTCGACTCTTTAATCCAATCCTACATGTTGAAGGAAAATATTATATCATCGTTCTGTTGAATGTAATAAGTGAATCTATAGATATACATATGTATGTATGTATGTATATATACCTGTGTGAATATACGAAGATTCCAATCATGATCAGTTGAAACATTACAATTGAGGAAATCTAGTCGTGTTGCTGCTGTATAAGGATTTCCTTTCCAATAAGCATAAGGTTCTCTGTCTTTCCATTCCACCTTTTCATTTCCCTTTTTTATCTCCTTCAGGACATGTTCCCAAGGTCTTATATTAATCTCTGGCCTGAATATAATTATATGCAAGATTAATCAGTTTAAATGGACACAACTAATATGACAATAGAGGGGAGGAAATGTTGATGAAAATATGAGATCAAAGATGAGAGAGACGAATAGTAAACTCTATTCAATGGGATTGAGTTATCATACAAAGGTACTTGCATTATTTATAGACTATCTCTCAAAGTTAACTGACTAACTAACTTCCATGGATAGTAATCATTATTCACAGAGTAAGTTATAATACCTTACAACCAACTTAACTAACTCTTAATTGACATAACATAGGATTGAATTAAATAAGAATATGCTCCCTGAGCTCAATGTGTTTGCTCCTCCCATGCAAAACTGGGTTTTTGGCTAGATTGATGGCTGACTAATTATTCATTTGTAGCTTAATTGGCTTCTTAAACTTAATCTTCAGCTCCTTCAAAAATGATTCTATTCGTAGGGTCTGATATACAACATAGGATCCACCTATGTATTATGCTTCTCATGATGAAAGTTCTACAATGTGTTCTTTCCTTAAACACCAAGAAATTGATGGATCGATGAACTTAAAGTAGTAGCCAATGGTGTTTCTCCAATAAACTTTGTCATCACACCAGTCAGCACTAGCATATGATCTTTGTATCAAAGTTCTCCGGTCTACTTTGTCATCACACCAGTCAGCAATAGCATATGGTATTTTATTGTAATGAAAATATTATCAGACAACCAATGTTGTACAGGACATGCAATGTTGTACAGGACATGAAATTTGGTGGTTAAGAATTAACACGATAATAAAATAAGTCTTGTAGAGCTAAGAATGTTGTGTTGGATATGTGGTAAGATTAGACGAAATAAGATTAAAAATAGCAATATTAGAGAGACTGTTGGGGTAGAAATAATAATAGAAAAGATGGTGAAAATTAGTCTTTGGTGGTTTGAATAGATCGGATAGAAAAGAGTCAAACAATTAAACGTAGAAAAGACCTAAAAAAATTATAAGAAAAACTATCAAGAAAGATCTTAAAATTAACGAATTAGATAGAAATATAATACAGTATTAGATAAAATATTACGATAAAATTTAATCTATTTAGTCGAGCTCATAGTAGGATAAGATTTTGTTGGTGATTTTAGTATCATCAATGTATTTTGGTAGTAATGTGATTTACTGTAGGCCGATGCAATTATGCGTTAAGCTTGAAACGAGTTAGGGTAGTGCGAAGTGCACGCTTGTAGAGCCAAACGTGCAATTGAATACGAATAATAGAAACGGGGTTCCAAGGGGGCGGAGCCCCTGACGGGGTGCGGGGCAGCGCCCCGTCGGGGTCCAAGGGGCGGAGCCCCTGGCGTGGTGCGGGGCAGCGCCCCGTTCGAAAAATTCGTTTGAATAGTTGCCCCCTTTCCCAACCGACATAACCGTTTTACCGAACAGGTGTGTCGTTTCGGTTTCTATTGTTGATCTCCTATATAAGGAGTCATTTGGCCTCGGTTTCGGATACGGAAAACATATTTTCTCTACATTCCTGATCTGTTCTCTATTGTCAGAAACAGATTGCTCTTCGAGAATTATTCCCGCAAAGATTTCGTGAACCCAGACAAGAATAGGGTCGAAATACTTTGTTCGGAAAGTGAACGACCACGATTCTTCGAAGATATCCAGGATTATCATACCAGATTTCTAACCGACTTGATAGTTGTTATTAAAATACACGTTATTTCAATTTTATAAAAACAACAAATTGACACTGTAATTAAAATAATGTGTTTATTAGGCATGGCAACAGGGCGGGTCGGAGACGGTTTTTACCTCCCCAAACCCAAACCCGAATCCCCAATCAATCCCTGTTACCCGCCCCAAACCCAAACGGGGATGGGAAATTAAAACCCAAACCCGTCCTTAATGGGTTCGGGTTGGGTTCGGGTATCCCCGCCCCGCCACCATGTATTTCGTAAAATCAATTTTTTTAATAAAAATATTTACTTTTTCAAAAATCAAATTACATTATAAATAACAAAATAAAACAATCTCAAAAAATTTCATACATATATTTCAAATATTTAAAATAATAAATACAAATCAAATTATTAAAACATTAGCCACATATTTAATAATATAAATTATGAAATATAAATAATAATGTACATATTAAAATAAACGGCGCGAGTTCGGGGACGGGTTCGGGGTGGGTACTAGTGTCCCCATTATCCGACCCATCCCCATGTTTTCTAATCGGGGAAAACCCAAATCCGAACCCAAACTCAGTCAAAGTGGGTTTTCCCCGTCAACTTCGGGGCGGGTTCGGGTGGGTACCCGTGGGTCTGGGTTTTATTGCCATGTCTAGTGTTTATGTATACTTAACATACCAGTTATGTAAGTTATTTTTGTATGCATTCTAGTTAATTTTGACTTTTTATAAATGCACTTTATGAGATATTAATTAAACGTTTATTTAGAAGGAAAAGGTCAATAAATATATCTTTTTAATTTGAAAAGGAGTTTATATTCAAAGTACAACTTTTTTTTTTGTCAAATAAGGAGTACTCATATTCTTATATCCAGTAACACATACTAGTAAATTAGTAAAATCACCTCTATTTTTTATAATTTATGATATGAGACAAAAAGAAGTATATATTATATCCCATAAATGGTAAAGTTGACATACTCCCATAAGAACAAAAAGTGTACCTAAGGAAATTGACGAACCAATCCATTTAGAGGTTTAAAGCAAATTTTAAAATAAAACTTTTAAAATATATTTTAAAATATTAATTTTGTAGTTGCTAAGAGTTGAACTCAAGACCAAAAGAAAAAAAGGCCTATATTTTATCAACTTAACTACAATAATATATGTAACTTAAGTGTCATTATATATTTTTATAGCTAAATGAAAAAAATTTGAGACTCTTTTTAAGCTCAAACTTTTGAGGCCTAAAGCCCTAGCTTGGATAGCTTGGCCCTTGGGCTGGCCCGCTAAAGAAGACTCCAACATTGACAGACATGCCATCACCAGCCCAAACACCAATAATTAACCCAAAAACAATGCACACTTCATGACAAGTGGTTGTACACTTGCTAGAATATATTAAATTTTATTCTATTTATAAAAGAAAATATACTTTTTAAATTTATTAAATAATCAATATATTTAAATTGTATTATAGACTAGATATATGGATGATTCAATAAAACTAAATAAGACGATGAATGGCAAAATTGACAATTCCAACTAAATAATACAAGCGACAACAACTAATCATTCCAGAAAAAACAAAGCATGCAAAATGAATAGAAGGATTAAGAAACATACCAACCCCAGAAAGACCAATCAGGAAAAACAATGTCCCGCGTCCACCGATCAATACAGTAACCAAAAACCGGTGGCGGGCCTGTAACATTGGGCCCATGACCATCATACAAGCCCACGGGCACCACAGGCTTATCATTACAATCAAACATCATTTCCATGTCGGCAACTTTCCCAGGATACCTCCTCAGCAACTGCAAAATCCCCCAAATCGTGAAGACACTTCGCGTCTGTATCGATTCTCTGTAATTCTCCACATAGCCTCTTCCGTTTTTCACCACCAACCTAAAATGCGCCGTTTTCTTTGCATTCTCTAATGTTTCTCTGCTTATTCCTTTCTCCTTCCATGGCTTTAAATCCTCGTGAATCCACCGGAAATACTCCGGACATGTTGCGTCGTTCTTCTCTGTTTCCGATGTTGTTGTCGGATAATTTCTCGAACATGTTGTTTGGTTTCCTTTGCTACAATTCAGTAACGTTGAAGTCTGTTTCGTTGTTTCTCTGCTTGGAACATTTGCTACTAACGTTTGGTTTGCGACGGTTTTTGTTGTCGGTTTGATGTTAGTCGTAGAAAGTGTAGACTGCATGCATGAAATCAAATAAATTAATCAATAGTCAAACGGAATTATAGAAAATAAGCGATTGTGTAATAAGCTGAAATAACTAACTAACCCAGAGGGAAGAGATGAAAGCAGCGGTGAAGAGGATGAGGAAGAAGAGAAGAGAGGTGTAAAGAGTAACAGGAACATGTCTGAGAACAAGAGGATGTTTCTTCTTGAACTTCTGCATTAATAAAATTATCTTAGTATTATGCTCTGTTCTATTGATGTTTTTGTTGGGGGTGTGAAAGAGTTAGCTACATGTTTCACTAAAATAACAATAATGTTTTAAATTCAATTTGGTCCTCACAATTTTTTGTGTGGTCCAATTCGGTGACAAATGATCCAAATTTGGAAATAATTTAGTCATTTTATAATAATGAATCAAATTAATTGATAAACTGATTTATCTTTTGTATATAAAAGTTAGAATTAGATGTTATTTTTTGTCATTTAGTTAATTAGGTCGCTATCAAATTGCATCTTTTACTCTAATTAATAATAGTGTGTAATTCTCATGAGTCCTTTTCATGATTGACAGCTATTATGATACTTGCCATTTGGCAACTAGATTAGTTTTCGGTGTCAAATATATAAAAAGTGTATAAATACAAATGTTTAAAATATTGAATTGAGTAAAAAATAATATTTTTCTATTTATAAAAAAGTTTATATTTTAATACATTGAATAACTAATACTAGTATATCTGAATAATATATAAATTAAATATATTATTTATTTAATAAATTTAAAAGATATTTTTTATAAATAAAATCAGAAAGAATAATAATATCTTAAAGAGAATAAAATACTATAGAATATTTTATTTTCTCTTTATTTGATAAAAGTGTTTCTCTTTCTTAAATTAAAACTAGTAACAAACCCGTGCGTACGTACGGTTTCGGTTCGGTTATGCGTATTTGGACAGATCATTTATTTTAAATAAAATGATAAAAAAGAAAAAAATATTTAGATAAATAATTGATTATTTCATATATAAAAATATTTTGATCAATAATAAATTTTTTCCCGTATACCATTTTTAGATAAAAAATATTTGATCATAAATACCATTTCTCATATATAAAAATATTTAAATCAATAATAGATTTTTTTTCGTATACATACTTCATTTTTGTTAGGTATCAGTTACAAAAATATTTGGATCAATAGGAAATTTCGTATATTTAAAAATATTTAGATCAATAGTAGATTTTTTCCCGTATACCATTTTTGAATAAAAATATTTGGATCATAAATACCATTTTTTCTAAATAATAGATTTTTTTCCGTATATAAATATTATTTTTGTTTTTGTATCATTTACAAAAATATTTAGATCAGTATTAAATTTTTGTATATAAAAATATTTAGATCAATAATAGATTTTTTGGCCTACGCCATTTTTTAATAAAAAATATTTGGATCCTAAATAAAAATTTTCGTATATAAAAATATTTAAATCAATAACAGATTTTTTTTCCGTATACAGACTTCATTTTTATTTAGGTATCATTTACAAAAATATTTGAATCACTAGTAAATTTCGTATATAAAAATATTTAGATCAAAAGTAGATATTTTCCCGTATACCATTTTTGAATAAAAAATATTTGGATCATAAATGCCATTTTTTGTAAATAATAGATTTTTTCCGTATATAAATATTATTTTTGTTTTGGTATCATTTACAAAAATATTTAGATCGGTATTAAATTTTTGTATATAAAAATATTTAGATGAATAATATATTTTTCGGCCTATGCCATTTTTGAATAAAAAAAATATTTGGATCATAAATAACATTTTTTTGTATATAAAAATATTTAGATCAATAATAGATTTTTTCCCGTATACAGACTTATTTTTGTTTATGTATCATTTACAAAAATATTTGGATCAATAGTAAATTTCGAATATAAAAATATTTAGATCAATAGTAGATTTTTTCCCGTATACCATTTTTGAATAAAAAATATTTGGATCATAAGTACCATTTTCGTAAATCATAGCTTTTTTTCCTTATACAAATATTATTTGTATTTAGGTATCATTTACAAAAATATTTGGATCAATATTAAATTTTCGTATACAAAAATATTTAAATCAATAATAGATTTTTTTCCGTATATCATTTTTGGATCAAAAATATTTGATCATAAATACCATTTCTTGTATATAAAAATATTTAGATCAATAATAGATTTTTTTCCGTATACCGACTTCATTTTTGTTTAGGTATCATTTACAAAAATATTTAGATCAATATTAAATTTTCGCATATAAAAATATTTATATCAATAATAGATTTTTTGAATAAAATTTTCCCGTATACCATTTTTTACCAAAAAATATTACGATCATAAATAACATTTTTCGTATATAAAAAAATATATATCAATAATAGATTTTTTTTTAAAGAAAGAAGTGAGAAAGTGATGAAAGAGAAAAAAAATAGAGAATGGAGAAAGACTTGATAAGTTTGATAAAATATGATGGCTGTGTTATTTTAATAATAAAATTAAAAAACTTATTGTGCAAAGACCAAATAACCACAATTTTAATGTGGTGGCAAAAACTCAAATAAGGGTATTTTGACTTTCCCACAACCATTAATTTTCTTATATTATAGATTTAAGTTTATCCGTTTTTGGAAAACACTTTTATATTTATATTAATAAATAAACTCTTATTTCACTATTTCAAACATTTGTATTTAATATATATATATATATATATATATATATATATATATATATATATATATATATATATATATATATATATAAACAAATGTTTGAAATACTGAATTGAGAGTTGAGACTTTTCATGTCTTTTACTTTGCAGGAGAGAACTTCGATATAGAGATTGAATGAACACTTGAATGATTGTGATTGTGTATTTTTGAAGGATTTGGATTCTCACAGGAGTAAGGTAACTAAAGTCATGTCCTATGCTTTTAGGAAACCTGAGGGTCCTTGTATACAAGCTCAAGAGGAAGCTTAAGGGAATGCTGATAAGAAGCATGTGGGTCCTTGCATTGTAAGCTCAGGAGGAGGCTAATCGAGGGTCATCGAGGGTCCTTGTTATAGCACAAGAGAAAGCTATGTTGGCTTGACTAGTGTGGCTCTAAGTAAAGGGTTAAGAGGTTTCACCGGAAATAATTCCTCTTGGGTAGATGCACCCTATTGTTGATCTAAGGCTTTTTTCAAGATGTTTCACCGGGAATAATTCATCTTGAGGCAAGAATCTATGTTATTCTATTCAGGAGAGAGGCTACACCAAGAATAATTCATCTTGAGGCAAGAGTCTATGTTATTCTATTCAGGAGAGAGGCTTCACCGGGAAGTAATCCTCACTCTCAGGTCATAGTCCTATAATATATACATGTTTATTTGTGTTAAGGTTTTTCTCTGACGAAGATCTAAACAGTATATATTTACAGTTTATATTTGAACAAAAGTATTTAAAGCAGTAAACTGAAAGCTATAAACACTTACCAGGGTGAAGAGGAGGCTCAGGATGTATATACAAAGCCTTATTGAACAGTTAAATATTTTATTGAAAACAGTTGAATGTTTTATTGAAATGAAAATAAAAGGTGTTGGGTCTTATAACTCAGGGAGAAAGCCCATTGAAATATTTACTGTAAGAACAAAGGGTGTTGGGTCTTATACTGTAATAGAGGCCCAAAAAGGT
The DNA here is from genome assembly GCF_029867415.1 of Vicia villosa. Classification (NCBI taxonomy): domain Eukaryota; kingdom Viridiplantae; phylum Streptophyta; class Magnoliopsida; order Fabales; family Fabaceae; genus Vicia; species Vicia villosa. The sequence continues at coordinate 150,797,661 of NC_081181.1, forward strand.
TTGCATTGAAAACAGATGAGAAGGTGATTTAAAAACAGTTAAAAATTGAATTGAAAATATATTGAAAGATTGAACTAGAAGTAGATGAGAGGTTTGATTGAAAAGACTGTTTGAAGTTTGATTGAAAACAGTTTAAGAGTTTGAAAACAAAAGAATTGAAGTTTGGGAGTTTATACCTCAGAAGAGGGGCCCAAAGGTCTAAGAGTAGTTTTACCGAGAATATTGCCCCTCTTAGTACCATAGTTTTGTTTTAAAAAACAGATGAAAATAGCAGAAGAAAAGGCTTAGGTATTATACCTCAAAAGAGGGGCCTAAATGGTCTAGGAGCAGTTTCACCGGGAATAATGCCCCTCCTAGTACCAGAGATTTAAAACAGATGAGAGAGTTTTGTACAGAAAACAAAGTTTTGAAAACAGACAAAGTATGTACAAAAACAAAAAAAGGGTTGGGTCTTACACTCTTTAAAAATCAAGAGGCCCAAACGAAATGATTACTGTTGATGAGAATAGTTGAAAGATATGTTTGAAATTTGTTTTGAATGAAATTGATTTGAACTGAAATTAATTTGAATTGAAATTAAACTGAACTGAAATTGAACTGAAATTTATTTGAACTAAAAGAATAATGAAGAAAAGGGGGTTGGAACTTACACTCTATTAGAGGCCCAAATGAATTTTGATGAAAAAGATTAATCTTTGATTGAAGGATGTAGGGTTTTGTTGTTTGAGAACCCTAATTGTCTGTTTAATCGGGAATTGAAAGAGACAATTTTTTGAATGATAAAACAAACAAAATTAAGGTGAGACACAATGTCTACACTTAATTAGGACCTAGAGAATTAGGGTTTGTTCAAAAAAATATTCACAAAAGATTAGGTTTTTGAAAATCAAAAGAAAGACATATTTTAAAGTATTAAAAATACTAAAAAAATACACTATTTTAAACATAATAAAAATATATCAAATAATTAATATTTTTGTGATTTTTTTGAATATTTATGAAATATGTATGATAAATGAGGAGTGTGTGAAAAATCAAGTGAAAGTGATTTAATTTGATAGGTGAATTAATTGAGAGAAGTTGTGAAGAAAAATAGAAGAAATTAGTGGCAAAAAATAAGGTTTGGTCTCACAAGGGCTTAAACCCACGCCTTTGGGGTTCATAACCCAAAATCTGACCAACTGAGCTACGCGCTCAGTTTGTATAACATACGCATTCAAATCATTATATTTTAAATTTCCCCAAGAATTCAAATTTGCGCGCCACCATCTTCAACCTCGAGCTTCAAGGATTTTGAATTTTAAATCTCACTCGTTTCTCAACCAAATGGGATGATCCAAACATGGTTTTCACTCAGTTTTCAACAAGGAACATGATGGTGCCCTCAGAATTCATTTATTCTAAGTATAATTTAAGAATTAACTGAATGAACACTAAGAACCCTAATTCTTAAAAACAAAATCAAATGATGATGTTGATGAATAAATGAATGATGATTGAGGGCTTTTAATCCTCTAATGATGCAGAACAAACTGGTATTGAGCTTTCATGAAATATGTACAAGAATAAGAGAGTTAGAGTTTGAAAATCTACCTCTGAAACTGAAGGTCGACGGCTATGGTGGAGGACTCCCAACAATTATTTGATGATTGCAAAAGCTTCCTTGTGCCTCAGTGATGCTAAAGGGACCTTTATTTCACCTTGGATCATCCTGAATTGCTCTGCTCGACTCCACTTGTTCAAGCTCCAAATGAAAATGGAAGATGATGATTCTGATGTTACATATGTGTTGTAGGCATCTGGATAGCTTCCTTACACCCTAAGGAAGATGTTGATGCACTTCAATTGAATTGACACCCTCTGAATTCTTCAACTCGACTCCATTTGCTTAAGCTCCAAGTTGAAAGTGACCATGGTGCTCCAGCTGCTAAAATTCTCCAAAGAGGACTTGGATCACCTCCACTGAACCTCTTTGAGATGTTAGAACACTCACTTTCAATGATTAAGCTCTAGTTTAAAGAATTGCCTTCTTCACTCCATGAACTTTTGAAAAGTGAGTAAAAGAGAGAGATTTTGAAGAAAGCAAGTATTAAAGTTGCTTTGGTGTGTTTTGAACTGAAAACGAGCTCTCTATATATAGGAAAATGATCTGAGTTCATAGAAGAGTGAGGTGTGCTTGATGAGGTCACTTGAAGAATAACTTAGTAGTGAAGAAATGTGAAATATCCAAAAATGCAATGATGGCATTTTAATTCCAATTGATCCCAAGCCCTAGCCATTGATTCCATCTTATCTTATGGCTCAATTATGATATGTAGGAGCATCCTAATTGGTTTGGAGAAGATTCCTTGATGATTCACCAATTTGCCATAAATTCCATTTTGTAATGATTACTTAATCACATGGCCTTGAATTTTTGAATCTCTTGAAATTTGGATGTTGTGACTCAAATGATTCTACACAACCTTTTCTGATATAATTGGAGTTATGGTGCACCATAATGATGGTCTCCCAGTCACCGCTATGCAGAAACCATAATGATGTGATTTCCACTGTTGAAGCTCTTTCAAAGCTCTGATTTCAACCTCCATTGCACCTAATTCACACAGAAATCATCATATATGTTTCATACAATGATTATTACATCAATTATCCACTATTTTATCACAAATCAAAGATTATGTTCATCATACCGAAACCTATAAACATGAACAACAACATTCAAGTTTCATATACAATTCCTACACAAAATTTAGTGTTAAATCAGCACATGAATTATTACTCATGACATCAATTGAGATGGTCTTTCATAAACCTTCTCCAAATCCACACAAAATCAACAATAGGGAAAAACATAGAGAAAATAAAGAAGAGATCTATATACCCTTCATGCAATTGACAGCCATAAATGAGTAATCCCCCCTTACCTCAATTTTAGCAAAAATCCAAGCTTGACTATGGTGCTCTTTTCCACTTTTTCAAATTTTCAAAATCTATTTTTTGTCTCCTCTTCCCTCACTATTCTATATTTATTTAACATAATTTTATATTGATTAAGTTAATTCTACTAATACCTTCCTAATTCTCTTTTATTCCTCCTTACCACAGAATACTCTTCATAATTCAAGTTTTCACCCCCAACACTCATAATTCCCCATTTTTCTATTATTTTAATTAAATAAAAATTCTAATAATTATTCTCACACTCAATAATTCGCAACCAATACCAAATAAATCACACAAACCTTTTAACACGAAAATAACATAATATAAAGCATTTAAAGTTCAATTACAAAAAACTAATTGAAATTTAGGTTGTTACACTGGCCGCCACCTCACTACCACAACTGCCGATCGCCCTCTGGTTGTCGTCTGCCGCCACGATCCGGCTACCCGCCTCCAATCACGCCTTCGGCCTCCAGAGTACTGTTCATACATCATCGTCAATTTTCGGCCTGATTCCATACAGTACCCGATTTTTGACTTTTCAACTTTTTCCGACTTTTCAATCTTTTGCCTTTTTGGGATTTTTCTAACTTTTCTAAGTTTTACAATTTTATGATTTTTTCCTTTATTAAGCACATCCAACACTCGCCTATTCGAGTCCGAACCACACCCAAAAAGACACATAAAGTTAATCATGAATAATAGAAATCAAATATCATAGATTCATATCCTCGTCTTATCATAAGGTGAGTCAACATATTTTATCAATTCAACTCTCGCCTTATCAATTATCAATCATATAAATCATTCACAATAATAATCAATCACATAAGTCATTCACAGTTCTAATCAATTACAACTGCAGTAATGTATGCAATGTATTCATCCCCTCTACTCCAATGCATGTGGTACCAAATTTTTGGATATCAGAGTTATGTTACTGATTAATCCACTCACTATTGGTTCCTCTCTAAACCTAAACTCATCTCTCGTCCCCCCTTTTATATTAGAAACTTAATTTCCAACTTATTGATATATATATGTGTGATTTTGTTTTTCAAAATAATCATCTTTCCTAACTATATACAAAACTACTTATGTTTATAAAAAATTCACAACAAAGAATGTGCCCGATCAACTAACGCCTATGTATGGGCGTTATATTCATGCGCCAGTTTCATTGACGCCTATGTGCATTTGTTATATGCATGCGCCAATTGATCTGACGCTAATGTATATTCATTTTTATTTTATTTGCTATATACATGCATAAATTGTTCTGACACATAAGTATAATTTTGAGAGCATGCGTCAATTGACTTGACACATACTACTTGTTACGAAATTTTTTATTTTAAACACAGGTAGTTTGATATATACGGAGTAGTTGAAAAATATGATTGTTTTAGAATTTAAATTAAAAACTATAGTTAATTAAAAATAATTATATGAATTTTTTGCCATGTCCAAGTTGTGGTGGTCAATACTTAATATCTATAATTTTTTAATGAAGGTTTTTTTTTTTTTTTTTGAATTTAAAACTTTGAATAATTTCTAGAAATACAATAAAATAATAAAATATTAAATAAATTAAAGTATAAGCCGATTGTCCTCACTTCTGGTCTAAAAAGTTTTTTAATTACTTAATCATATATATGCAATTTTCAAATGAAAGCTTTTTTTATTGAATTCGAGAAAGTCTGATTATTTTGAATTCAAAACTGTAAGTTAAGCCTATTATCTGACTTCTGGTCGAAAAAGTCTATGCTATGGGACTTATTAAACTCTTTTTAATTGTTTGTATAATTTATCCACTTTCTTTGGAATGGGCTCTCAATATATATTTCATTTTTATTAGGGTGCTTCAACATATTCTTACACACAGTGGCGGCTTCAACTTTGGTTGCCCATTTTTATAATTTATTCATTTTATTTCATTTATGAGTGTGGAGTGGAGCATCCAATCATGTAGACCTGCTTCTTCTTTTGTTGACAAAAATAATGAAAGAACATTAAAAAACCATCCAACTTGTCTGCAAGAGTTAATATAATAATAAACTATATGATGAAAATTCAACTTCTAGAACGTATTGATTATAATATTCGGAGGAAAAGTGATGGGCAACAATATTGGATGTGTATATATATACATTTGTAAGTGACCATCAACATTCATCCAAAGGTAACAAAAACATTCATACAGAACTAACAAAATTGTGATAATGTCAGAAGGAAAAGGAAGAGTTTGTGTAACAGGAGGTACAGGTTTTATTGGTTCATGGATCATCAAGAGTCTCCTTGAAAATGGTTACAGTGTTAATACCACTGTTAGAGCTGATCCAGGTAAAATATTACTTTGTACTATATTTCTAATACTAATTTCTGTTTTCAAAAAATAGATATGTAACTAAAATTATATAAATTGCAGAGAAAAAGAGAGATCTTAGCTTTCTCACAGATCTTCCAGGAGCATCTGAAAAACTAAAATTTTTCAATGCCGATCTTGACGATCCAGAAAGTTTCAATGAAGCAATTGAAGGGTGCGTTGGAATATTCCACACCGCTGCTTCGGTTGATTTTGAAGAGAAGGAACCAGAAGAAATAGTGACAAAAAGAAGCATTGATGGAGCTTTAGGAATTCTAAAAGCATGTAAAAACTCTAAGACAGTGAAGAGAGTTGTTTACACTTCAAGTGCTTCTGCTGTTTATTGTCAAGACAAAGAAAAAGAAAAAGATGTAATGGATGAGAGTTATTGGAGTGATATAGACATTCTTAGAAGTTATAAACCATTCGGTTGGGCTTATTCAGTTTCTAAGACATTAGCAGAGAAAGCTGTTCTTGAATATGGACAACAAAATGGATTGGATATTGTGACTATTATACCAACTATTGTTGTTGGACCATTCATTTGCCCTAAGCTTCCTACCTCTGTTTATGGTGTACTACCTTACTTATTTGGTAATACTGACAACAGTCCAATATCTCGTTTTCATATGGTGCATGTTGATGATGTTGCACGAGCACATATATTCTTACTTGAACATGCTAATCCAAAAGGAAGATACAATTGTTCACCATTCCTTGCAACCGTTGAGGAAGTAGTTGACATTGTTTCTTCAAAGCATCCCGAATTTCAAATTCCAAAGTCCAAGTGAGTTCTTTTAAACACTAAAAATCAAAACGAATTCTATATTCAAAATTAATGTGAACTTTCTTTAATTGTTACTAATATTATTTTTTTTTTTCTATAGATTGCTTGAGGGACCTAAAGGTCTTGAGCTTCCACATTTAACATCAAAAAAACTCACAGATGCTGGATTTGAGTTTAAACATACTATTGAGGAAATGTTTGAGGATGCAATTCAATCTTGCAAAGAAAAGGGTTTCTTTTAACCATCAAATTAACAAGATGGTTAACCATAATTAATAAATAAGATGTCATTAGACACGGCTTAATATTTATTTGGTATTTGAACACATACGTTTCTCTTGTATTTCGTCCTGTTGCAATTGCTTTTGGTACATGTTGTGCTATTTTTTTTACTTGTATACTATTTGTATTGTTTATCCTTTTATTAATAATGTTATTTATTATTATTATTATTATTATTATTATTATTATTATTATTATTATTTGTTATAAAACTAACTAAAACTATATAGAGATCTAAGAGAGATAGAGAAGAAAGAGAGCAATATTATCTTATCTTATTCCAAGTGTGCTTTACATTGTAATATGAGTCTCTATTTATAGGACTCAAGGGAGATAGAAAATCATACATATTAAACACATATTAAGTATGGAATAGGAAGATGAAGAACTAGGAGATGGATGGACATCCACTAACATAAATATTCATAACACTCCCCCTTGGATGTCCATTGAGGATATGCCTCGTTAAAACCTTACTAGAAAAAACCTAGTGGGAAAAATTCTAGTGAAGGAAAAAGAGTACAATATCCTTTGAATGTGAATTGTCTCGTTAAAAACCATAACAGGAAAACCCAATGGGACAAAACCATGGTGAAGGAAAAAAGAGTGCAAAACATATGTATTTCTCCCCCTCATGCAGACATTTACATGTGAGACGATATTCTTTGTAGTTGTTGCTTAAAATGTCTTCTTCGAAGTGACTTCATGTAGTGGTAATAGTTATGCAGGATTTTATGAAGTTGTTGCCATGATTTGTTTCATAGATCTCCATGAAATGATTGTACCATCACATGTAAATAAATAGCCTTTTTCTGATCTACCATTGTGAGAATCTGACAAGTAACCTGCATCTCTAAGATAACGAAGTATATGTTAGACCGCTTTCCAATTTCTTCGTGTAGGTGAATAATTCTATCTTACTTATAGATTGACCGCAAATGATATATCATGATGTGTATATTTAGCAACGTGCATTAGTACTCCAATTGCACTAAGATATGGTACTTCAGGACCAAGCAATTTTCATCCTTTTCTCGAGGCCTAAAAAGATCTTTCTCAACATCTAATGATCTAACATTTTCATCTTTTGTCCATATAGAATCATTTTAACACTTTTCTATATAGCATTCTTGATGTACAAATATTCTTTTGTCCACATGCTCAATTTGCAAACCTAGACATATTTTGTCTTTTCTAGGTCCTTCATCTCAAACTCTTTATTTAAGCAATTTATAGCTTTTGGAAGCTCCTCAGGAGTTCCAATAATACTTATGTCATCCACATAGACAAATATTATTGCAAATACTTTTCCATATCATTTTATGAAAATACAAGGACAAATTGAGTTATTTGTATATCCATCCTTTAGTAAATATTCACTGTGGTGATTATACCACATGCATCCAGGTTGTTTCAACCCATAGAGAAACTTGTTCAATTTGATGGAATAGTTTTCTAGAGATCCAAAATTACATGCCTCTGGTATATTGAACCCTCCAGGGAGTTTCATGTAAATGTCACTATTAAGTGAACCATATAAATAAGATGTCATTACATCCATCATGTTCAAATTAAGCCCTTCATGTATTACAAGGCTAATTAATTATAAAAACTCGATTGAATCCACTATAGGTGAATATGTTTTATCAAAATCAATCTTAGGTCTTTGTGAAAATCATTGAGCAATAAATCAAACTTTATATCAGTCTTATTTTTCTTTTTCGTAAAAACTCATTTATATCCAATTAGTTTCACACCTTGAGGTATTCGGACTACAGGTCCAAAAGTGAGTAACTTGTACAGTGAGTTTAATCTTCTTCAATTGAATATATTTATTTTGGTCAATTCTCACTTAGTCTCTAATCTTTAATAGACTTTGACTCACGATCCTCGTTATCATTGATCACTTTTAGCGCTATGTTGTATACAAAGACATTGTCAATATTGACTTTATTTGGTTATCTCAATTTCGTTTCCATTCCATTTCATCCATGACATAATTTATCGAGATCTCTTTATTTCATATTTCAAGTACTTGATTTGTTCTTCTGGAACTAAAAATTAAATTAGATCACAGTGCTCTTACCATTTTCATATCCTCACTTGGGTCATCTTTAGTTTCTTTTCTTAGTAGAGGACTTTTAAAATTGGAATCGACTTTCATACCACGCTTCAGGCGCAACTACAACTCATTTGCAATATTATATTATCCAATAGGAGAATCCACTTTGAGTGGAGTATTACCATCTGATAATTTATTTCATAAACTTTGCAAATGAATAATATTTTGAAATTTTGGTTCATATTGATTTGTACGAGGATCAAGACAACAATTTATTTTAAATTGTTCATTTGAACTTCTTGTTCATGATTTCAGCTATTTATTCCCTCCCTCTAATATTGAGAAAATTAATTTATCAAGTGATAATCAGCCTACTAGGCTGCAATCAAGTATTTGGTTATTTTCTCAAATTATTTGCTCAAAATTGAGATTCATATTAATTATATTTTTCCAATATTCTTTCATGACTCATCTTAATGTATTATATTGGAGCAATTGGAATATACACAACACATCCAAATGTTCACTTAGATGAGAAATATTAGAATAAATTAGGGAGGACTAAGATATAGTATCTTGTTGGCTTAATGCGAATAAATATCTTAATATCATACTTTGGGTGTTTCAAATATATAATTTAGAATTGATGATCTCATAAGTATCAACCATATAATTAACTTTAGACGTCTAAAGAATGGATCTTCGGGTCCATTTTCTTTTTATGAACATGTGTTACATGATATTCAATATCAATTTTAATAATATATGTGATACTTATACAGGAATTTCTAAAAAATCCAGAAAACAAGTTCTAAGTCTAATTAGTTGAGAAAATAATTTCACAAACTTCTGGTTGTGAGTAGAGACATATGCATGATATTTTAGTCGATGCAACAATTAATGTCATACAAACGCAATTTCTCAAATTTTTATTTTCCTTTAGAAACACACAAAAATTTACTGGATTGAAGAAACTTATGGTTCTTCAATACCAATTATTCGCATCATATTATATCCGAGATGACCCAACCGGTTTTACCAACGACACATCTAAGTCTAATCTGTAAACTATTGGTTTACAATGACATGTGCTTCAATTGTACTAATATTAGTGTAGTACAAGCCCGAGGGAAAAGCCGATAGCTTTTCTATTATACATTTTATGTCCAAGTTCATTTGTGTAATACAAAGATATTCAATACATCCAATATAATTCATGTGAATTATCTATGACGAAAATATTTAGCAAGACATAAAGAGAACACACAACAAGAAAATATAAAGTATTAAAGTTCATTCGAATCTCGACTCTATCAAAATATGAGCTTACTTTCGTGTGCCTTTAAGATGGACTGACAAATGTCATCCATACACTATACTTGTAAAAAGAAAAGAATAGTATAATTAAGATTTATATGAGAAATCTAAGCACTATTATAACAACTTTAAAATATGTAGCAACTTTAGACTATTGATATATTCTTTAATAGATTACAATGGTTTAATTCTCTTGTTAAAATATCAATATTTAGAAATAACGTGAATAAAGAAATTGTATCCGCAAACATTGATCATCCTAATAATATCTCATGATTTAACACTTTAATCATACACATGCACAGGGACGGATCTATGTTGTATGAAATGGGGGCTGCTGACCCCACTACTTTAATTCTTTATTAACTAATTATAAAATATTTATAGGACATTTGATATTTTGACCCCACTCAAATTAGTGCTTTGTCCCCCACACAATTCTATTAATTGTAACTTATATGTCTTAATTATAACCCACGCAATTCTATTAATTGTAACTTATATGTCTTAATTATAAAAGATAACGTGTATATAATGAAAATTTTTAGGGGATCAAATAAAATAAGAAAATTAATTTCATCATATCCACTTTACAATAGAAAAAAATTAACTATTATTTTATTCTTTTATTGTCTTTAGATTTTAAATTGAAGGCAATTTTTTATTTTATTTCAAAATTATTTTAAAAATTATTATTTTAAAGTGTGCAATATTATAGACTAATCTACTTATCCAAATGAATATTTACTTTTGAAATTAGCATAGTTTTGTTTGTTTTGAAATAAGCCAATATCTTTGTAGGAAATTTGACAAATAATCCACAATTGTATAAGAATATTTGAAGGGTTTGTTCATGTTCATATATTTTTTTTTTAATAAGTAATTTGTAGCTAGTGGGTTTCGAACCTAATACTATCATTTTATTCTTATGTTTTTTATATATATATTTATATAATTATTTTTTAAAATTATTGTGCCCCCACTTGTCAAAATTTCTAGATCCGTCCCTGCACATGCATATGAACATATTATCATATAATTATCAAAATCATACAAAATCATATCACTAAAATTATATCATCATATATATAGATGAAATATATAGATTTATAATTCTAATTATGAAATAATTTATACTCTAACAAATTTAGTAAGTTTTTAACATAAGCAAATGCTAGAAAATTACAATAATCCAAAAATATAGTCATCCTTCTGGGATGTGTTAGAGTCACTCATGTCATTCTTCTGGAATGACAAACATTTTATGAGTATATTACAACTTTTTTACATCGAAACACACAAATTTCTTTGTGAAATCCTTCTAAAATACTCCAATATTATTGATCCAATCCATCTAGAATTCGATAATATAGGTGATGCATTCATTTTTCAAATTTTTAACATAACAGATGCAATCCTTTTAGGATATGTTATTAGTATAGATGCAATCCTTCTGGGATTCATTAATATCATGATGAAATTCTTCTAATATTCTAGATACAACATTTTAAGGTGTGAGAAATCCTTATTTTAAAACTTTAACTCTTCGAGAATTATATATCAAAAATGATCCTCGTAGTGATAAAAAGAAACAATTGCTTGCATAATTCTTCTAGGAAGCTCAAAAAAAAAATCCCTTCAAAGTCATGTCACAAATATTCACATCGATTAAGAAAAATAATTCTTTAAGCAATCCTCCTGAGATATCTTAACATTAGTTTAAGGGAGTTTTTTTTTGTGCGTAGTTCTTTAGGAACTCAATCACAATCACAATTTTTTTTATAGTTCTTCCGGAACTCAATCATATTTTGTAGTTCTTCAGGAACTCAATCACAAATCTTTTAGTGATAAAAATAATAATATTTATAATCCTTTAGGGATGCTTGATAAGTTCTCCAGGAACTATATAACAAACTTAATACTATCTTTAATGGATATTTGTTAAGTTCTTCAGGAACTATATAACAAACACGTTGTTTTGTAATCCTTCAGAGATTATTGTTAATTTAATAAGATATAATATCAAAATTCAACACGGATAATGAGAAAGAAAAGTAATAAAATAATTAACTAATATTACCTCTAACAGTTAGGGCTTCAATTTTTTTCAAGTTTGGTAGAGCTTCGTGCTGATAACGTGTTATAAAACTAACTAAAACTATATAGAGATCTAAGAGAGATAGAGAAGAAAGAGAGCAATATTATCTTATCTTATTCCAAGTGTGTTTTACATTGTAATATGGGTCTCTATTTATAGAACTCAAGGGAGATAGAAAATCATACATATTAAACACATATTAATTATGGAATAAGAAGATGAAGAACTAGAAGATGGATGGACATCCACTAACATAAATATTCATAACATTATTATTATTATTATTATTTTCCTTTTAAAAAATGTTATAATACCATGGTGCCGTTAGATGAAAAGTCAAAAGAATAGTTCAATCAACGGGCAATGATTTGTTTTAAAATATATCTGATCGTCCATTAATATAGAACAACTCATTTTTAATTATAAGCCTAAGAAGTCAAAATATTACATAATGTGAAAAAATTCTACCTCAGATGTTATTAAGTAAAAAGAGGATTTTTTTTAGTTGAGACTTTTTCATTTTTTTTTTTTGCAAAAGAAATAAATATATGTAATTTAGAAGGGACTACTAAAGGCCTATTATGATACAAGGAGTCATACAAAATTGACAAAATATGTATTAATTCAATGTCACGTAAAACAACAACGGAACAATAAGTGGCACTAATAAGAGGTACACGACATGAAGAGAAAGAAAAAATATCAAAATAATACACACGACACCAAAGTAGAGGTCCAAAGGCTAAATCTCAACTATAAAAACCATCATCAATAAAAAAAGACCTCCATAAAAGCACCAATAACACTCCACTACAAAATCGAGGCAATAGACTCTCAAACCTCTAATAACTCAAGCACATATTAGGGCTCTCAAGTCAACCAAAAAGAGCACATGAGTTGGCCTCAAATTTACTAAGATATCATTTTCATGTTAAGAATTTTTTTTCCACATCCTTTACACTAGTAGAAAAACCTATAAACACAACGTCATGTTCGGGAGACCAGGGTCAGGAAAAACAATGAGACCAATGCTCTAGGACTAGAAGAGAGGGAGACGACACATCCCACCCAAAACCTTAAGGCATTAGGTGAATGATTATCATTTATAAATTCAACATTCTACCTATTCATATCCGATGTGGGATTTAACCACTCACATCTGCACCCAACAATCTCCCCATAAATGTGAATCGTCTCGTCCACATCATATAACAGGATCTAACCTAGGATCTAGCTCTTGCTTCCCTACTAAGCCGAATTATTGCTCTAATACCACTAATTGGGGAGTCTAGGGAGCGGCGAAAGTGTCAATATGATCCATGATTGATTTTTTGTGCCTGATGTATCTACTAATGAATATATAAGTCATTGATTATTGATAGTCGACAACTTTACACAAAGATATAAATAACCAGCTTTGTTTATTTTCTTAATATCTCTCAGACGAAGACCTCTTTTAGATAAAGGTGAATAAATAACCTTCCAAGAAGTAGTAATCAATATTCTATTATTTAGACTACATGTCCATACAAAACTTCTAATGCAAGAATCTTGTTTCTAAAGAATATTTATTTTCCATTCATAAATACTAAGACTAAACAGAAGCATTTCCTGTATGACTCATTGGACCAATTGAACCTTACCAAGCATAGAAAGAAGTTGCCAATTCCAAGTATCTCGCTTGGATACTACTTTATTTGCTATGATTTGGAGATGAAGATTTATAGGCTTCTCTATGAATATAAAACTCTAAGATATTTAAATGGTGTCTATCCCACAACAAATCCAAGTATATTTACAATGTGGCTAAACCTAGATTCAAAAGTACCTCCACCATAAAACTTACAATTAGATCGACTGCTTTGTTGTTTAAAATTTTGATCATATTCTTGAAGGAGATGGTTAATGACATGAATATTTTTTCTTGAAGCTTTGAAAAATATAATATGGTTATCTACAAAAAAAAAGTGTGGCTAGGAACGATTGTCTTGTCAATAGATATGCATGTCAACTTACCATGATCCACCAACACAGATAACTGCCTACTAAGTGCCTCTTCAACAATATAGAAGAGCAAGGGATACAGAGGATCTCTTAGCCTCACTCCTATAGAGCTAGAAAAAAATTTAACTTTTCCATTTATCATGATTGATAGTTTGGACGAGTTTTGAATGGTATGTATCCAATCACAAGAATTTTGATCAACACCAAATTGAACAAGAACTTTAATAAGATATTTCCAATCTAAAGTATCAAATGCTTTTATGATGCCTATCTTCAAATCCATATTACCCCCAAAGGATATTTTTTCCAACATATTAATGGCTTATGAAGTAATCCCAATGCACTCTTAAATATGTTTTCCCTTAATGAAACATCTTTAGTATTTTGGAACAATTATAGGAGCTAGGATAGCCAGCCTATATGCAATGATCTCAATGATGATTTTGAATTGAAAATTTATAATTGCAAGAGGTCTATACACCTCTATAAATTTGATCTATGTTGTTTATGTATCAAATCACATTGATTTAATTGAGATTATGAAGGATCTAACCTTGTTCAAACAATTTATTCACATAATTGTTAGTTCCATGGTTTTATGATTGAATAAATTTTGGTAAAACATGGCTCTGTACTAATTTTGTTCAAGATCATAACATCATGGTTGTTGTTATAACAATTTTTCTATCATAAATTTTTGTCCTAATGTCAAGCCAGATGTCTTTGTAACACCCTTCTAAACCCCCACAGCAATTATAATAAAAATCAGAGTAAGCATAAAACAAGGGTGCCACAATTAAGAAAATAATGAAAACCATAAGTCGTTCGTCATGCTTTATTAGGAACGATCCACAAGATGTTAAAACATATGATCAACACAGCGGAATATCATTTAACGGTATCGTAAGACATCAGCAAAACATAAACTAAACGATACATAATCCAAAACAGCAAAATAGAGTATCATAAGTAACTCTTAAGTCTATCGTTCCCCAGTGTTACAAATCAGAGCATGACTCGACACGGACTACGGACTAGTCTATGAGCTATCCTCACCAATTCAAGATGCCTCTACTCCTTAATCTGAAAATGTCAATATGTAAGGGTGAGTCTCATTCGAAATTAATAAGTATTATACAATCATAAGTAATAAAACATCATAGCATTATCATTCACCCAATCACAACATGTATTCAGATTTATAACAACTGATCAAGCACCAAAATCAAACACATCACCAATTATAATACACCATCATTTGATCATACTATATTAGCATGCACATGAATTAAGATACAGTCCAACCGACATAAATTCTGCACAATGGGAACTATGCCTACCATTTGATCCACAACATCACCGGGATCCATCACCAAATGCGTATGAATGAATGCACACATATGACATACTTATAACATCACCGATCCGATGCTTCGCATCGTCTCATTACAACTCACCATTTCATCACCAACAAGCATGCACATGTATTAGCAATCATTCAGTTATATCACATATAATCATGTCAAAACACCTCCCAGTCATAATGAATTCAAGGTAGTTACATGACCATAACAACACATTGTTACATTCACACACATATGTACACAGTGCTACAATCCATCAATTAAATTAAATCAAAATTTAAAATAAAATAGGGCCACTGCCCATTTCATCAATCCATCATATAAAACTTTAAATCAGCTTCACAACGCTCAAAACGGCGCTTAAAACGGATGTATGATTTGAAAGTTATGGCCTTCGGAAAATTTGTGAAAAAAATTTGTATGTTGTAGGTCGACGCACAAGATCCATAGGTCGACGCATAGAATTTTCTGCCCCCCTCGAGTTTGAACAGGCCGACCCATGAGTTGACTCATGCTGGTCTTTTCGGAACCTGTAGGTTGACGCATAGATCTCATAGGTCGACGCACGCTGCGTGATAAATGAAAAAATGTAGTTATTTTGTGTTTGTAAATAGTGGCACTTATCGATACTTTTTATTAATACCGTTTGAATAATTCCCCGTTTTTGTGTATATTTGTATCGTTTGTGATTTGTTACGTTTTCGTGTAAATATATACCATTTGATAGTTTTGTTGTCTTTTTATAGGTAATTATGCGTGTTCGAAGCTTTGAGGAATAAAGTGTAGAAGACACGGCGGCGAGCACGCGATTTTACCAATTCATCGACGGACAAGGCTCAAAATAAGGATGATAAAAATCATCAATTTGTTTGTTAATTGTTTGGGCAGGTCAATTTCTTAAGGTTGCATTTGAGGCGAAAGCATTGGCTTACCGCGAGGAAGTTACTTACCATTCGTGAAACAATGAATAACAATGAATAAATTGGCTTAACTCTGATTTACGCCCGGTTCGAAGCGTTAGAAAGCTTACTTCATGCTCTATCTAACAATGAATAAATTGCAACCAAATTGATGATTTTTATCATCCTTATTTTGAGCCTTGTTCGTCGATGAATTGGTAAAATCACGTGCTCGCCGCCGTGTCTTCGACACTTTATTCCTCAAAGCTTCGAACACGCATAATTACCTATAAAAAGACAACAAAACTATCAAACGGTATATATTTACATGAAAATATAACAAAACACAAACGATACAAATATACACAAAAACGGGGAATTATTCAAACGGTATTAACAAAAAGTATCGATAAGTGCCACTATTTACAAACACAAAATAACTACATTTTTGCACTTATCACTGCGCTGATGCAGAATTTTTTTCTGCGATTTTGACATCTTTCCTCTCCCAATCTCAATCAAATCGCACCATAACAGTTCCCACACCAAAACATCATCAAATAGAACAACATACTATAATTATAACATATTTAGAGGTCATCTAACACTAAAATCATTCATCAATTCATCAATCACATCAATTCAACAAAACAACCTAAATCTCCCAAAACCCCAAAACCTAAACATGCAATCGAATCAAATAACAATCATAATCAGTTCTACTACCTTTGAATGCATAATAATCACGTTCTAACTCCTTTTTTCTTATTTCCCTTTATTTTATGAAAACATAAAATAAATTAGTAATGGGCTCACTCACTTAGCACCCCCACATTACTAACATCACCACTTGGCCCAACAACTAACATTTTGTAATTTTTCCAATAATTCCAATAAAATGCTAACTCCAAATAATTAATTTAAAACTTAATTAAATTAATAAATAAGAATTTACGGGGTGTTACAACTCTCCCCCACTAAAAGAGTTTTCGTCCTCGAAAACATACCTCAAACGAAGAGTTCGAGATAGGAGTCCTTCATATGACTCTCCAGCTCCCAAGTAACATTCCCACCTGCTGCTCCTCCCCAAGCCACTCGGACTAAAGCTATTTCCTTACCATGCAGTTGCTTTAACTTCCGATCCTCAATCCTCATAGGCAAGGCTTCAACTGTCAAATTATCTTTCACTTGCACATCATCCACTTGGATTACATGGGACGAATCCGCAATGTATTTCCTCAATTGAGACACATGGAATACGTCATGTAAGTTTGCAAGTGTCGGTGGTAAAGCAATACGATAGGCCACCTCTCCTACTCTTTCCGTAATCTGAAACGGACCAATAAAACGCGGCGTCAACTTCCTTGACTTCAGTGCTCGACCAACACCCGTCGTAGGAGTCACCCTCAGAAACACATGATCTCCCTCTTGAAATTCAAGTGTCATCTGCCTCTTATCATGATAGCTTTTCTGACGAGTCTGAGATGCTTTCATCTTTTCCTGAATCATCCTAATATTTTCTGTCTTCTCTTGAATAATCTCTGGTCCAATCAATGCACTTTCACCAGATTCATACCAACACAATGGTGTCCTACACCTCCTAACATACAAAGCTTCAAACGGAGCCATACCAATGCTCGAATGGTAACTATTGTTGTATGTGAATTCAATCAACGACAAATAAATATCCCATGCACCACCTTTTTCCAATACACAGGCACGCAACAGATCTTCCAATGATTGAATCGTCCTCTTAGTTTGACCATCAGTCTGCGGATGATAAGCAGAACTCAACCTCAACTTAGTACCCAAAGCCTGCAAACCTTCCCAGAATCTAGATGTAAACCTTGGATCTCTATGTGACACGATACTCGAAGGAATACCATGTAGACTCACTATTTTCTCAATATACAACTGAGTCAACTTCTCCATAGGATAATCCATTTTCATCGGTATGAAGTGAGCAGACTTCGTCAGTCTATCTACAATAACCCAAATGGCTTCACAGTTCTTAGCTGTTCTCAGCAAACCAGAAACAAAGTCCATCGATATACTATCCCACTCCCATTCAGGAATAAACAAAGGTTGCATAGCTCCATACGGCTTTTGATGTTCGATCTTTGACTTCTGGCAAGTCAAACAAGAATAAACAAACTTAGCTATTTCCTTCTTCATTCCAGGCCACCAGGTCTAAAGACAACTGTTATATGTGAGAATCTCAAATAAATGCTTATTCCTCCACGTGCTTGATAACCAATGAAGATGAAATAAAACTGTGGCACCAAAAGCTTAGACACCTTGATCTTAAAGGGTTAAAGAAGATCTTATCTAAAGGAGCTATTTATAACACGAATTTATATAGCATATTTGATTCGATTTACAAAAATAATGTTTGTATTTTCTTTTAATTATTTTATTTTATTTTAGTATTATGTTGGTATTTTCATTGTTTCAGATTAATTAGGTTATTCGAAGATTGATTGAGAAAAGGAAAGAAATCGAGAAGAAATCGTTCAAAAATCCAAAGAAATGAAAGGAGGTATAAATAGCAAAAGAGGGGTATTGAAGGAGTATAACAAACTACAAGATGAAGGCCCAAGAACGAAGTGGAAGCCCACTTCATAAGTGGAGGCGCCCGCCTCCAAGGCTGTGTGGGGCAAACAAGTAGAGACGACCGTCTCCACCACTTGAGACCCCCGTCTCCACTCAAGACGCCTCCAAACTCTCATCCACGTCATCTACCTAAGACGATCGTCTCCAAAAGCATGTGGGACCCGTCACTTAACCATTTTCTCCACTATTTTCATGGACAATTCCAAGTTTTCATTCCTGTATTATATTTTCGCAACTTCTCCAACCATGATCTCCACTATCTCCACTACCTCTCACATGATAACTTCCAACAATTCCCAATATATAAAGAGGAGAGTATTCATGTAAAAGGGGTTGGACAATTTTTAGTCCCAGCCATAGTTTCTCTCGTTTAGTTTTCCTATCTTCGATTTCAGCAATATTTTCCAGTATTCAAGTTTAAGTTATTATTTTCTTCTTCTTTTCATAGTTTTAGGCAGATATTTATTTTCTAACAATAGTTTCTACATCGGTAACTATTGTGTAATTTTTATTGGATCTAACCTTACGTTAGATCATAGTATTTTATTTCCTTGTTTTTATTATTATTTGACCGAAGCATTTCAAGTTCAAGAATTAATTCAAGTATTATTTTCAGGTTTCTATCATTTATTTAATTTAAAGTTTTATATTTCTTGCTTATAATTATTGAATATGTCTAAATATATGAATTTTTTTGTTTATGCATGTTTAATTTAATAAGTATGTTTAGCTAAATTACCTAGATATCAGTATGTAAATTAATCTACCCAAAGGGATCCGAAACAAATTGGCTTAAATAATGTTTTATTGAAAATAACCTTTTTCTGGTTTTAGTGTCTAATTGAATTTATTAAAAGTTTATAAAATCAATAGAGCGAAAGTTTGAGATTTTTAAACTGGACTAAGGTTAGAAATCAACTGAGCGAGAGTTTGAGATATTTAACCGGATAGTAGACACTGGACATCAGGTTTAAGGACAGCGAGAGCGTATTAAAACTAATTAGATATTTATTTATTTTCAAAAAGTGTTTTTAAACTCGGCGGGACAGCGAGAGCGTAAGTTAGAGAATATTAGCATAATCTAAGTCAATAGAGCGAGAGTTTGAGACAAGGGTTTTTAAGATAATAATATTTACATGAAAAAGGCATTTTATTAATTATGTTGTTTTCAAAAAGCGTTTCTAAATCTGATGGGACAGCGAGAGCGTACATTATGAGTTAGGATCGTAGTCTAAGTCAATAGAGCGAGAGTTTGAGAAGAGGGATTTTAAACGGACATATTTAATAAAGATTTTTATTTGATAAAAAACGTGACCAATGGAACTTCGGATCACCTAAGTTAGACGAATTACATAGTGATATTCGCGCATCAATATATTATCTCGATTTAAGATTTTAGTTTCCCCCTAAAACATAATTAAAATATCACTAGCCTTAGCTTTACACAGTAACTTTAGATAACTGTAGATCGATTCACAGTCCCTGTGGATTCGATATCTATTAAAACTACACGACACGACTGTGCATTTGCAGTCTTCCGACTAATAGACACATAAAGTCGCGATCAAGTTTTGGGCGTCGCTGCCGAGGACTATTTAAGTCGATATCGTAACTCTTTTAGTTACGTAGTAGATACTAAGGCCCTTTTTCATTAATTAAAATGTATCACCCAAACTTTTTCTACAACCCCTGCTCCAAGTATTTCGAGGAATCACCCAGATCCCATAAATCCGACCTCGAAATTTTACTGGAGTATTTCAATGCATCGCTACCAGATTCTCACCCAAACTACCTCTCCAACTACCAATCCTAATATTTTGAGGAGTCGCAAGAATTTTATAATTCCAACCAAACTTATCCTCAAACGAATTTTCTCTACGATCACCACAACCAATATTTTGAGGAGTCACCAGAATCCCATAAATCCGACCTCGAAATAATAATGGAAAATTTTAATGAAACATCTATGATGATAAAGCACTTTGTGGAAACATAAAATGCGACGCTAACATACTTTAAGGAACCACAAGAATCCCATAATTTCAACTTCGAAGCATCAATGGAGGATTCCGACGAGGTGCTAACTCACTCTAGGTTAGAATCTATGATGGAGCACCTTGTAGAGACACAAACTGTCCAAAATGAAGAGTTCAGAAAACAAAGTATCCATTTTAATGAAACCCTTAGGAAGATGACTACTATGGTCGAGTCTCTAGCAACTCACAACATGGCTTTGGAGAGTCAAATCTCCTTGATTGAACAAAAACCTCTAGGACCCTTCCTTGAGGAGCATATGTATGCAGCCAATAGTTAAAAACAAATTGAAATTCCTAAGGTGAGTGATAATGAGATTGAGGAGAGCGATAATATGGTCGAGGAGAGCTCTAGTGAGAAAAGAGTGGAGTTTGAGAAAAATCCACCAACACCAACTGAAAGGGAGGTTGTAGAAGAGGTAGAAAAGGAAGCACTTATTGTTGTTCCTCCTCCCTATAGCCCACCGATTCCTTTCCCGCAAAGTTTTATTGAAGCTAATGTAGACTCCCAATTCAAAATGTATGTGGAGGTATTGGAAAATATCAACACCAATGCACCCTTGTTTGAAGTCTTGCATAAAAAGAGAAAGTTATAGGACCATGAAACTAGGGATATCATTACTGTTAAGAGGGTAAGGTTAACCTTTGAGGTGGTGGATAATATCATAATCCCAAACTTGAAAAGCTGATACTTAGGATAGATCTAGAACCGCCACCACGAGTTCAAAAGAACGAACCACCCCACAGAAGAAAGAAAATAAAAGGTGAGGGATATGTGAGATGGCTTGATAAGTGGCCATGAGAAACGATGATTACTAAAAGTTCAACCGAGGAGTCATTCTCAAGAGAACCACCTTGAGTGCTTGAACTCCTGGGTCGTCGAGCCATCGACGTTAAACAAAGTACTGCATGGGAGGAAACCCACGAGATTTCATTTAGCGTTTTTGTTTTTGTTTGAGTTTGCAGAAAATAAAGATATCGATCACTTGCCACCTATCAGCTACATACAGAAAAGTGCCAAGGCGAGCATTGATCAGGTTCTTATTCCTTTTCCCACTTTTTACTGAAACATTGAGGACAATGTTTGGTTTAAGTGTGGGGGAGGAAGCTTTACTACTTTTTAAGAAGATTTATATTATCGTCTATTTCCCTTTAAATAAACATTTATGTACTATCAAGTCTTAAATGCAAAAAATTTCAATTTTATTCGACTTCCTTATTTTCTTGAGTCATAACAAAAAAATTTAGTTTGATACACTACCTGACATACTTGGAAAGTATATTGGTTATAGCTAAATTAGGCTATGTTAGAAAGTTGAAAAAGATTCGACAGAAATAATACCGCTTTTACACCTTAAGTTTCCCAAATATGCGAATCAGTTTGAGTATGTATCATGCCGAGACCTTAAGTTTTAAGTTTTAAATGAGCCCCGAGTAGTTTATATTAGAAGTCAGCACCGTCTAAAGCACAAACTACGTAGAGAGTCGATGAATATAAGTGAATGATCCAAAATAATCGAAAATCTTTTATGTTCTACTGATATAAAATAAGGAATGTACTAACTAAGTTAGGTGACCCTCACTCGATAATTTAATCCAACAGTTGCGAACCCTATAAAAATATAATAAAAGATTCTCATTGTCGGTTGGTTCAGGAGTCTCTGGTACTGAACTTGGTAGGGCGGACCACGGTTCGATTCCCCGCAAATTGCAATTGGATTAAACAAAGGAGTATACCACATATTTGTGCCAGAACTCTATGCTTAAAAGGATCATACTCACTAATCGGCTACTCTACTATTTGCGTGTAAGGATAAAGGGCTTAATGTGATTGCGCCCGAATGAAAGTGGGTTAATTGAAACGTAAAGAATTAGGTTGAGTTATGATAAAATGATTCGGACTGGTATGCATAGGGCAGAAGCTTTTGATCATGTTCTATGATTTTGTGTCATCTCTGTATCAATAGTGTTAAAATCGAGTACCTTCCTTCTAACATCTTCCCCTAAACCATGTACGATCCAAGTTTTGTCATGTATTTGTGTCAGACCCGTGTTTATGAGATTGATTGCTTGAGGACAAGCAATGGTTTAAGTGTGGGGGAGTTGGATAACATGAATTTATATAGCATATTTGATTTGATTTACAAAAATAATGTTTCTATTTTCTTTTAATTATTTTATTTTATTGTAGTATTATGGTGGTATTTTCATTATTTTAGATTAATTAGGTTATTCGAAGATCGATTGAGAAAAGGAAAGAAATCGAGAAGAAATCGTTCAAAAATCCAAAGAAATGAAAGGAGGTATAAATAGCAAAAGAGGGGTGTTGAAGAAGAACTACAAGATGACGGCCCAAGAACTAAGTGGAAGCCCACCTCACAAGTGGAGGCACCTGCCTCCAAGGCTGTGTGGGGCAAACAAGTGGAGACGCCCATCTCCACCACTTGAGACCCCCGTCTCCACTCAAGACGCCCGTCTTCACTCAAGACGCCTCCAAATTCTCATCCACGTCATCTACCTAAGACGACCGTCTCCAAAAGCATGTGGGACCCGCCACTTTACCATTTTCTCCACTATTTTCATGGACAATTCCAAGTCTTCATTCGTGTCCTATATTTTCTCAACTTCTCCAACCATGATCTCCACTACCTCTCACATGATAAATTCCAACAATTCCCACTATATAAAGAGGAGATTATTCATGTAAAAGGGGTTGGACCATTTTTAGTCCCAGCCATAGTTTCTCTCGTTCAGCTTTCCTATTTTCGATTCCAACAATATTTTCAAGCATTCAAGTTTAAATTATTATTTTCTTCTTCTTTTCATAGTTTTAGGCAGATATTTATTTTCTCACAATAGTTTCTACATCGGAAACTATTGTGTAATTTTTACTGGATCTAACCTTATGTTAGATTATAGTATTTTATTTCCTTGTTTTTATTATTATTTGACCGAAGCATTTCAAGTTCAAGAATTAATTCAAGTATTATTTTCAGGTTTCTATCATTTATTCAATTTATAGTTTTATATTTCTTGCTTATAATTATTGAATATGTTTAAATATATGAATTATTATTGTTTATGCATGTTTAATTTAATAAGTATGTTTAGCTAAATTACCTAGATATCGGTATGTAAATTAATCTAACCAAAGGGATCCGAAACAAATTGGCTTATATAATGTTTTATTGAAAATCACCTTTTTCTTATTTTAGTGTCTAATTGAATTTATTAAAATTTTATAAAATCAACAAAGCGAAAGTTTGATGAAGGTTGAAAAAACTCTTAGAAGGGGGTTGAATAAGTGGGTTTTAAAACTTTGTGAAGGAAAGATAATCAGAACACAACTATTTTTATCCTGGTTCACCTTCTCAGTAAGGCTACCTCCAGTCCACCCTCAACAAGGTGATTTGCCTCTCTCAACCGAGGTCTTAATCCATTATAATCAGAACCTGATTACACTTGCACGACCAACTACTGTGACTCACAATATAATGCACGAGCCAAACCGCTGGTAACTAACGTTCCCGCACAAGCCAACCGCTTGTGACTAACCAATCTTTTAAGACCCAACTAGTCCTAGACTTCTTGAGACTTCTTGATAGTGTGTAGTTTGCTTCTAGATAGTTGTAATCACCACTGTGATATTTCACTAAGATTTAGTACAGAACAATAAACTCAGAATATGAATAAGAGAATTTAGCTTCCAAGAGTTTTTCTTCACAATTGATGATTTATCAGAGTTGCAGCGTTCTTGTGTGATCTTTCTTGTTTCTTTCTATTTTGCTCGTATTGTTGTTGTATCGTTGTTGTGTTTGTTCTTCAAACGATCATGACTATATATAGCTTTTAGAATTTTTGACCGTTATCTCCGAAGCTTTGTTGAGTTCATTCAGCATTAAATGGTTTGCGTGTTGTCCTTGCTTTTGCTTTCTCCAAGAAATTTGCATGCAGATAGCTTCTTCAATCAACCTGGAAATTACGCTTTTGGAGTGTTGCATCCGTTTTGCTAATGATTATGTCTTCAACAGTTAAATTTGAATCAATCTGTGTAATATTCTGATCAGCTTTTGTTCTTCAACTTCTGTTGTGAGTATGTCTTCAGCGTGCAATATCAGAAGTTGTTTTTCAGCGGTGTTAGCTTGAATCATTCTTTATAATCTTCTGTTTAGCCTTGTTCTTTAACTTCTATTGTAGATATGTTTGCATCGTGCGATATCAGAAGTTTCTCTAGCTTTACATTCTGATTCTTCTAATTCTGATTGCCGGTACTGGTACATCTTCTGAAATTAGAAACATATGATTAGAGTACTATGTTTGCTTTATACAAAATTTGTTTGCTTGTTATCATCAAAAAACTAAAATATAATTAGAACCAAACTATGTTCTAACAATCTCCCCCTTTTTGATGATGACAAAACATTTACGTTCTTAAGCAGAATTTTGTATAAGAAAATTGATCTCCCCCTGAGATGTATAATCTCCCCCTGAAATAAATATTTAGAGAGAAATATGATGGATAACTTCCCTGAATAATTTTCTTCTTGACTTTGATCTTTTAGAAGATTGATGAATGTGGCTGAGTATATGCGCATCTTCGTAGAAGTTCTAAAAAAAATGTTCCTGCATTCCTTATAACAACAGAACCTTCTTGGAGCACAAGTTAAAAAGATTTTGTCTGATTTGTAGACCTTAACTCGTTCTATTACTTAAAATTTTTAGGAGATGTATATAATTTTCTTTTTATAACATATGATTCTCCCCCTTTTTGTCATAATAAAAAAGAAATGATGCTTTATAAAAATGTATGAGTTTAGTCAGGTAGAACCATTATAAGCATTAGATTTTCATGTTATCCCAGACAATAAGCAAATGACAAAGAGAAAACTTTCATTGATTAGAAAAACATGACAGAATACAGACTCAAGTTACATAGACTCCTAGTAGATGGGTTCATAATATCCTCCATTAAAAAAGAAACGATCACAGCGCTCTGCATGCAATGCTTCCTTTTTGGTCGGAAGTTCTGACGTACGGAGAGTGTTCACGATTCCTGCAGATTCAAAACATGCTGACAGAACTCTCCCATAGGGAATGAAGAATTCGTGTCCACATTTTAAGGCTATTAGAAACTCTTTAATATGTCCAAAGACAATCGCAGCAAGATTTATCGGTTTACTCGATTCCAGGCGATTGATCAAGAACCTGTGTTTGGCACACAGGAGTTTATGGAACTTTCCTCTAGGAATGAGATTTGAAAGAATCAGCCCGAACCAAACTTGTTTGGATGAGGAGAGGTAGTAGGGATTGTTTTTTATACGACGAGCGAGTCTACTCAAATCGTTTGGAATGACAAATGCATTGACATAGTCAAAAACTGAGAGACATGCAACATCATGCCTGACTGGACAACCAATAACTTCAGAAATCGATGCTTCAGAAATAGTGAAGGGAGTTTCATAAATGGATAAAGTGATACTGATATTGTCTTCACTAACAGATGCATTGACCCAGAAGTTTTTGACAAGGTTAGGAAGGACATAACCATTTAGGATAGAAATGTAGGATTCCCATCCTTGCTTATGGCAGAGGTTTATGTAATAGTTATCTCTTTTAGCTAGCCATAGGTTTTGTTCTTTGATGACAATAAGGGATGTTTTGGATGACATGCTGGAAGGAAGTATTGATGAGAGAACATAAAACTGATAATAATTGAATGAATGGATGTTAGAAAGGGAGGGCTTTTTATAGAGATTGATGAGAAGAGAAAACGTTTGGACTAGGTAATCAATGTATGAACTCGCATGCATTTTGGAATGAAGAGAAGGAGAGAAATATTGCAATGACCAAGGAAATAGTAGCGTTATGATTGAAAACATGTTAGGGATAACGTAGAGAATTAATGCAACAGTTACCAAGAATTATTACTCATTTTGCTTTACACGCGCGTCCTTTCAGATTTTGAACATGTGCTCAATAATCTCAAGTTTACATGAATTTGCAGTTTTATATGCTGAACTTCTGATTCATCTTAGAAAACAGACTTCTGATCCAGGGGGTCAGATATTTCTAGATGATAACTTTGTAGATAGTTCAACTTGCACTTCAGAATTTAATCATTATTTCATTCAGGACACAAATCCATACTAATGTTCTTTAGAATGAACTTGAATCTATCTTCAGAAAGAGGTTTTGTAAAAATATTAGCCCATTGATGGTCTGTATCAGTAAAGTTTAAGCTTAATATCTCTTTCTGAATATAGTCTTTGATGAAATGATGCTTAGTTTCTATGTGTTTAGCTTTAGAGTGAAGAATAGAATTTTTGGAAAGGCATATTGCATAAGTGTTATCACAGAAAATGGGAATCTTACGCTCATAGATGTGATAATCTTCTAACTGACTCTTCATCCAAAGCATTTGAGTGCTACATCCTACAACACCAATATATTCTGCTTCTGTAGTTGATAGTGCAATGGTGGCTTGCTTTTTGCTATACCAGGAGATCAAATTATTTCCTAGAAACTGACAGCTTCCAGATGTACTTTTACGTTCAATTCTATCTCCAGCAAAATCAGCATCACAATAACCTACTAAGTTGAACTCTTTAGATTTTCTGTAACATAATCCAACATTAGTAGTACCTTTCAGATACCTTAGAATTCTCTTGACAGCAGTCAAGTGTGATTCTCTGGGATCTGGTTGGAATCTTGCACATAAACATACACTAAACAAAATATCAGGCCTAGATGCAGTTTGGTAGAGTAATGATCCAATCATACCTCTTTAGAGCTTCCGATCTACCTTTTTACTTACCTCATCCTTGCCTAAAATACAAGTAGGATGCTTTGGGGTTTGTGCTTCTTTACTTTCTGATAATTTGAATTTCTTCAGAAGTTCTTTGACATATTTTGCTTGATGAATGTAAATGCCTTCAGAAGTTTGGTTTATTTGAATTCCTAGAAAGAATTTTAGTTCACCCTTCATGCTCATTTCAAATTCTTCCTGCATAGACTTAGCAAATTCTTTTCCAGGAGAGATATTAGAAGTTCCAAAGATAATTTCATCCACATAAATTTGACAGATTAAGATATCATTTTTTAATGATTTTTGAAAGAGTGTTGTATCAACTTTCCCTCTTGTGAAACCTTTCTCTAGAAGAAATGAGCTAAGTCGTTCATACCAAGCTCTGGGAGCTTGTTTTAAACCATATAAAGATTTCTTTAATTTGAAAACATGTTCAGGATAAATAGAATCTTTAAAATCAGGGGGTTGATGAACATACATTTCTTCTTCGATGTAACCATTTAAAAATGCACTTTTAACATCCATTTGATAACGAGTTATGTTAAATTGAGCAGCATAAGCAATTAATAATCTAATTGACTCTAACCTGACGAATGGAGCAAAGGTTTCATTATAGTCAATGCCTTCTTGCTGACTATACCCTTGAGCAACCAGTCGTGCCTTGTTTCTGATGACTTCTCCTTGCTCATTCATTTTGTTTCTGAACACCCACTTTGTTCCGATGATGTTGAATCCTTCAGGTCTTGAAACTAGATCCCTTACATCATTCCTGGTGAATTGATTTAGCTCTTCTTGCATAGCAATGATCCAATCTGTGTCTTGGAGTGCTTCATCTACCGAAGTTGGTTCTATCATTGATACTAATCCAAATAATGAGTTTTCATTATTTCTTAAGTATGCTCTATGTAACTTTCAAAATTTTATAATAAATTTTTATTATATTTTTTATTAAAATTTGTACATATTTTAAGCTTGATCACAAAGAGATAAAATATTATTTATATAAATATATTGTGTGTCTAATTTATCTTAATTTAATTAGGGAGAGAATATTTTAATTAATATGAGCCAAAAATAACAATATAAATATTAAAGAAATTTTTTTAATCAAATAACATTTGAGCCAGAACCTTTACTATTAACACATCCTATTTACTAATCCTTATCTAAAATACACCCCTTTGTAATTTAATTAAATAATGAATTTATTAAATTTAATTAATAGATTCATTTGTGTAATTTACTTTATATATTTATTAATTCTTATTTATTTTTGTTCACTTGCATAAAATTATATTGAATAAATAATATGTTTATAATAATTGAATAATTATTCATATTTATAATAATAATTATTAACTCTTTTTCCAAACTTCTAATTTTATTTTTAAAATACTTTTACTGACATCATTTAAGTTTTCTTAATTACAAATTCAACTTCATTTTAAAAAAATATTATGATCTATTTTTCAAGTCAACTATGAACTGCGTTTACGACTACGCCACTTTTAAATTCAGGTAAGATTTATTGGGGATTTCTAAAACATTTACACAACCTATAAGAAAAATAATAACCAAACAATTACGAACTACGATTGAACTCTGATTCTTCATAAGGAGATACGTAGGCACATGGCTTAAAAACCAAGGCGAGTCTCAAAAATAAAAAATATTAATAATTCACTGCTATTTTTGCTAATATTAAGATATAGGTGAATTTACATTCACCGTATCTTCAGATAATTGATCGATCGACTTGACGTCTATCGTTTAATAATTTGAATTAACTCTCATAAAAGCCTAAACTTAAAGGGGTCCTCTTGAACCAGACTCTGATACCATGTTAAGAAATGTGGTTGAACCTAACTCAACCTTACGAAACTGACTTATAGGATGAGAATTGTTTCCACTTATTCAGGTCATATATTGTCCGATATGAGACTCTCAACAATTAAGCGCATGTACAATAATCCAACAAAAGCATATGCAATTAACTATCAACAATTTTCAAATGGATTATGCTTCTAGATGTTATTAAGCAAAGTATTTGATTATTCGGAAGAATTAACATAACATATTAATAACTTTTATGTATCTCTTGAAAACACCTCAACACAAATCTTTAGTTTTTGTAAATCTGCATGGCTATATAGGAAGAAGCTGTTTGTTTTAACTTTAAAAAATAGATTTTTTTATATTTTTGAAAATAAATTTTTTTAAACCGTTTTTTAAAATATTATAAGTTTTTTTATATTCGTTTTTTTAAAATGAAACACTAATTTTGGCATTTTTTTACATAAACATACATTATTGAAAATTAAAACTTAATCAAAATCGTAATTTTTAAAAAAAATTGTATTTCGAAAATGATTTTTATGATAATCTATTTGAAATAGCTTCAAAATTAAGTGATTTTTTGAAATTTTGATATCCAATTTTTTTTTCCATAAATTGATGAAATATCTAAAATCGCATTTTAAAAATAACTATTCAAACAAAATTTTCATTTGAAGCTTTTATAAAAAATTTCTTTGTAAATTTTTTTTTCACAAAATGATGTAACACTATAAAAATTATTTTAAAAAAAAAACCAAAACAAACATGCGTTATAAGAAGAATACACACATTTTACCATTATAAACATTAATTTATTCATTATAAATTGTGTTCAACTTTTACAAAACACACCTGCTATACAACTATACACTGCAGGCTCCATGACATCAAGAGGAAACTCTCAGCCTTTGTGGAAACTCTTGAGGTTTCTTACAGTCATAACAAGAATCTGTCTTTCACCTTCTACCTCAGCAAATTTGAGACTCATTTCTGAGTATCTCTCTTGCATATCTTTGAGTTCATTTTCCATTAATTTGTTTCTTTCCTTCAATGACGACAATTCGTTCAACACGTTACTAAGATTGTTGTCTGCATCTTCCAATCTATTTCTTAACTCGTCCGATATCTCATTTGAATTTGTAATACTTGTTTCCTGAACAACCAATTTCAAGGGCATGTCAATGCCAATATATTGAACATATGTAATTCAGTAGCTTCATTATAAGTTCGCATTTCAATTATGTTGACAAATATCAGTTTGAGTTTACCTCATGTAAAGTAACATTCCGATTTAATTCCTCCAGGTTGTTCTCAAGCTCAGCGATTCTACTATGGAGTTCCGTTTCCTTCTTCAAAGACGAAAGTGTAGAAGTTTCCAGGGCAGTTTCCTTTGATTTTATTAGTCCCTGCCATAAACATTCCCTTGTATTAAAACATGATGGATATGTTTTGAAATATTACTAGAGAAAACAAAAATTTAAGGTTTTTCATATCATTGATGCTAGAATAATTACCTCAAGCATTTTTATTTTCTCCCTGAGACTTGCCATTTCTTTCGAATTCTGAGGACTGGAAGCAGTTCTTTTGTTGATTGGATTGGTTTTAGTTCCATCAGAATGTTGGTTGCGGCCGTTACCATCCCGGAACCTCTTCTCAAAACTTGTTAATGCATCACTCTTCTTCTTTATTTCGTTCTTTAGCTGAGAAATTTGCTTTCTTAGTTTTTCTTTCTCAGCCTCTTCCTCAAAAAGTGATTGTTTCAAATCACTGCATTGAGCTTTAATAGCTTCCAACTCTGACTTCAAGAGTCTAGCCTCTTCTTCTTTTTCATCCTTGAGATTTCTGATCGTACTTAGCTCATTAAGTGAATGTTCCGCTTCCTTCTTCAATAATGCAACTGTGCTCACAAGTTCGTTTCTTTCCACAGTTCCTTGATGTAACAGTGTTTCATATTCCTCGATAGATTTCTTCATAAGTTCCAAGTCAGTTCTTAAGATTTCTTTTCCTTCTACTTGTTCATTTAAGCGTGAAATCTCCGCTGTAAGATTTTCATTTTCGGCTTTAAGCATCTCGAACTCCTCAGAGAAATCCCTATTAACTTGTTCCCCAAGCTTCTTTTGACTTTCAAGCTGCTTGGACTTGTCTTCAATTTCCACCAACATCTGCATTATTTCCACTTTAAGTTTTCCATTCTCAGATTTTAGCATCTCGAACTCGTCAGAGAAATCCCTATTAACTTGTTCCCCAAGCTTCTTCTGATTTTCTAGCTGCTTAGACTTGTCTTCAATTTCCACCAACATCTGCTGTATCTGAACTGTCGTCGTATCCATTTGGTTTGAAAGATCGGCCAGTTTCACCTCGTAATCGGCTTTAATTGACTCAAGCTCTTCCTGGACTTTAAGAAGCATTCCTTCCACTAGATTTTTCTGTAGACGCAGCTCACTTGCTTCTGTCAGTGCTCTCATGGTAGCCTTCTCGTTTTCATCAAAGGTAGTAGTCATTTGCAATGAGAGCCTCTGGAATTCGTCTTGAAGCCTCTCAGCAGTATTAGCATTTTTTAGTCTGGTCTTTCGCAAAGTTTCCTCAGCTTGGATGGCTCTTTGCTCTTGCTCAACTTTTTCACGAGCCACCGCTTCAATATCAGCCTCAAATCCCTGTGCTTGTTTCTCCATTTCCTCCTCCAATCTTCTGATATGGGTTTCTAGTACCTTAATGGTAGCTAGAGAATTAGAGAAATCTTCCGACTGTTCCTTGAGTTCTTTTTCAAGATTCTCAATGTGATTTTCAATGTCTTTCATAGCAGCAGGAGGAGACGAACAATCACATTGCATGTTTAACTGTTCTTGCAGTTGGCTTTGCTCTAGCTTAGTCGCAATGCCGTGGTTTTCCTGTTTTAATATCTCATAGTCTAGTGCAATCTGCTCTATCTGCATCTCTAACTCCTCTTTGTCTCTTCTATACATTTCGATTTCACCGTACAAGTCTATAATTTTTTTCTCGAGCAAGTGCGTCTCCTTAGCATCACTGTTCTCCTTGACAAGCTCATCCAATGCTTTCTGATCTTCATCATCATCTGTTTCACATTTTAAGAGTTTCATCCCAAAATCTTGGGAATTTTTACGCGACTCGTGTTTATTGGAGTGATTACTCATATCCATATTTTTCTGCTCCAACATTTCTTCAAGATCCTGCACCGCAAGAACCAACTCAGCATTCGATTCTTGCATCTTTTTTAACTGTAATCGGAGATTTGCATTCGTGTCTTTCTCATAATTCAATTCTTGTCTAATTTCCTCGACGAAAGCATGAGCATCTCCACTTTCCAACTGTGACCTGTTTCTCACTTTGGCGTCATCCATGCGTTTATGGAAAGACCTGATATTATCACATTCCGTCTTGAGAGCATCCCTTTCATCTTTCAAGATAATGATTTCCTTCGAGAGATCCTGCCCTCGTTTGCTTTCCTTTACAATTTGCTTCCTAAGAGTCTGTAGTTCCATGTCCGATACATCCACATGCCTCGCCAAAGCAGCAAGTTCAGCCTTGAGTCTCTCAATCTCCGAATGAGACGCATCTTGCGACCTTTCCTTTGAAAGGACATTATGAGAACCATTTGTTGAATCGCCCATACTTAACCCGAGCTCTGAGCTAGAGGACCAACCCCATTGTGATCTCTGTTGTAAATCATGCGTTGTTGTCGAGGTATTGACAGCACGGCTTGGAGATTCTGCGGCACGGTGCGTAACTGGAGCAAACTGATTTGTGGTGGTGTTGATGTTTGTTTGTCTCACTCCATTATCACAGGGAGTATCAACTCCAGAGCTGTCATCAGAACTTGTCGACAATGTAATGTCGGATCCACTAGACGTCCTATCGATGATTGCTTTGGCAGAAACATCCTGTAAAACATTGAAACAGAAAATTTAACCATTTTCACATATTTTAACTTTCATCGCAAACAAACAAAACAAATCCTTACTTCAGAAAAATAACTCTTAGTACTTTCATCTGTATCGCCGTTGTTTAACTGGTTCCTTAAGCTCCTATCATCGAATTTTTGTTTTGCATTATCATCACATTCATCTTTCTCTCTGCAAATATTATCGAACACCAAACATTCACATCATCAAAATCTCCATCTCATAGCAAATCCAATCAGAAAAATAACAAATGCGAATTCCTTATTTAGTACCTTTGATCACTGTTTTCTTGCATCCGTTGGACAGATACCTGTTTATAAAGCAACAAATCAAACGCAATTACATCAACATTGCTTCAACTTACGCTTTACTCAAAGTTTCCATTAGGTTTCATAGAAACTTCAAGCAACTTCACATCTAAAAAAAAAGAGACAGAGCAAATAATACTAACATGCAAAACAGCATCACAATGAGGAATCTTGATGGGAAGAGAGACCGAAGAGGGCTTCGTGGCATCTACATAATCAGCAAAGTTCATCGAAACCTCCCCGATCGCACTAGCTTTTGATAACCCCTGCATAAAATCCTTAAATTACATAACAAACAAAAAAATATACAAATTAAGAATGACTTCAATGAACTAAGAAAATTCATAAATTTACCGTTGATAGCAAAAAACGATATATTTTATCGGCGATTTTCCCGGTTTTAGGATCCTGAAAATACTTGACAGTTTCGTAGACAGGATTCTCCCATCGACAATTTCCATCTCGAACCGTAGCTTTCTCTAATCTCTTAGTTGGTCTTCCAATGTCACCAGGAATTATTGACAACACCAATGCATCTACTCCAGATTGTAACACCTGAAAAATTTCATCACCAAACACAATTTCTCATCTTATACAAATTCAATAATCAAATATCATCATCAAAATTAACACTCACCTTCATTTTCCAGAAAATTGATTCATGAACAAAACATTACTATATTTCAATTAAAATCCAGAAAATAAAATTGAAATTAAATAAAAATCAGAGAAAAATTGATAGAAATGGTTTGAATCTACCTTAGTGGCATTGAATTGAAGTTTGAAAACAGCTTTAATTCTGTTTTTCTCAGTCTTCCATTTTGCAGAACGAAACATCTTCACTCATTCACTCCACATCACAATTCACAAAACCACGTTTGAAATAAGCTCAAAAACGATTTCATCATCCCAAACAACAACTTCACCAACTGAGACAACATAAACAATTCAATGCTTAAAATAAAAAACAAAAACCGTTGAACTCGTTAGTGTGAAGCAAAAGAGTGTAACGTAGCGTGTAAGAACAGAACGAGTGAATGCGGTAACGAGTTACGAAGCAACTCAGAAGAAGAAGAAGAAAAAGAAAAACAGATCTTATGTTAATGTTGTTGGTGTGTTTTAGTCTGTGTTTTCAACAACGGCATAAAAAGTATTTTGCATGAGTGGTGTGAAAATATATATGAAAATGGAAAATTAATAAATAAAAAAGTTGGTGAAGTTTACTTTTTTAGAAGTATTATCTTATGTCACGGTTTTGTATTTTTATGGGTGGTGGACAATAACGTATCTTCTTCTTTGTTTTGATATAGAAACCACTTTATTATGAATAACCATTTGGGTTCTTACATTCAATGTCGGTTTCCATTTTTTCTTTCCTTACATTTATTTTAATTAATTCTCAAATAATTAAATAAATAAAGCATAAGCATGATGTGTTTTATCCACCACTTCAATATCTTAGTTTTTTAAAAGCAAATCTAAATATGTTGTAGAATATGCAAGTTAGATTTATGCTTGAATTTTAAAATTTTGTGAAATTAAAAATTATTATAATAAAAATAATAGTAATACAGAATGCAAGACGTAAAGTAATCTATGGGAAAATAAATTTTGTTTTGACCTTCAAAGGGGAGTTTGAAATTTGTGTAAATCTCTATTGAATCAGAGCCATGAAAGGAATATGAACTTGACTCGTCTTTTATTAATTGAAATTTATGAGTAAGGTTAAATTTATGAGTAAGGTTAAATTTATTTGGATTTAAATTAATTAAAAATATTTGTGGAAAATGGTAGTATGTTGTTTTGGCAATAAAGTAGATATAATTTTTATTTTTTACCATACTAACATATTTTTTAACACCTAATATTGCATCACTTTAATTAAAATTATGTTTGTATACTCACAGTCACACAAAAAACTAAGCTAGATATTTATCTTCCCTTTTATCGTGAGGCCCATCGAGTGATGCAATAGTAAAGCAGCAATTATCCGTTGAGATCACGTAGATGATATAATAATCACTTTATCAACGATAACAAAGATTCACAATAGGACCCACTAATTTGTCTTAATTTTTTTTGAATATCCTACATTTTGTTCTTTTAGTTTGATTATCATCAAATACAGGGGAAATTGCACCGGTTCCGACCTACATAGTAGATCGACTAATCCGGCTCGTGCTACGGAGGCACGTGCACTGGCCAAGCGTTGTTTC
This sequence comes from Vicia villosa, assembly GCF_029867415.1. Lineage (NCBI taxonomy): Eukaryota > Viridiplantae > Streptophyta > Magnoliopsida > Fabales > Fabaceae > Vicia > Vicia villosa. The sequence continues at coordinate 150,833,516 of NC_081181.1, forward strand.
TGTCAGGAATCGAACTCGGTATTCCCCGAATATCGTCCTTTACAGAGACTCGTTTGCCACTCGAGCCCAATCGCTTGGTTTACGTGTTTTATCTTTAAACAGACGCTTATATATACCATCTTTATTTCTTGATTAAATTGCATTTATTTTTATGTTGGATCAATGACTTAACCGACTTACACGACTTATGAGATATACATAAATGATTCAAACGATGTAATAGATGTGTATAAATGATTAGGTAATTGAATTTGCACATATTGGATTTTGAGTTTTGATTCGTTTTGTGTATCGTTTGATATTTTACCATTATTTTATAGGTATTTATGCATATCAGAGTCTCGAGGAATAAAGTGTTAAAGGCACGACTTCGATTTCGCAGTTTTGGAGCAATAAAATGAAAATCATGCACAAGCTCACTTAGCCACTTTCAAGCGCGCTTCCATAGGCTCAAAATAAGGATGAGAAAAATTATCAATTTGGTTTCCATTTAGTCATTATTAGATAGAGCATTGAATAAGCTTTCCAATGCTTCGAACCAGACGCAATTCGGAGTTACGATTCTCAAGTTATGGCAAAAACAAAATTTGATTTTTTCTGCTATTCGCTTAGCGAGCTAATCTCGCTAAGCGAGGTTGCCTGAGACAGCAGGTCGTTAAAAGGGGCAAAAATCATATTTTTTAGGTTATGTTTTGGGGTATTTGTTCCCAACTCATCAAACTATCAATTTTAGGTTAGAAAACAATTATGGAACTAGCATTTGGATGATTGGAGGTGGATTGCTCATCAATCGGAGCTGACAAATCGGGAGATTTAGGTTCGTTTCGCTTCTTCTTTGTGTATTCTCTTATAGTTGCGTTTTGTGTATGTATTTACTTTGAACTCATGTATTTTTGTCGCTCATGGCGTTATATAAAAATTGCTTTACAAAGCTGTGTTGATTGTCATCTTAGATTTTTGCTCTGTGCTTGGGATTTGGGTTGCTTTAGAGATAAACTTCTTGAATCCTTATCTAGGATGATTATTTGTTAGTTTCTGAACTCTAGAGATAGATTTAAAACTGACAATCACTTGTGTATCCGTTCTTAATGCTTTCGTGTTTGAGTGGCGCGAGAGATCGCCGACGCAAGAATACAGATGTTCTTATGACTTTGCGTTAGAGATAATCTTGGTTGTGAGTTGATCTCGTAGGTGCTCCAAAGATGGACACTGATGTGAGAGATACGTGATGACATAGACGAGTATCGTAGGTTGAGTATAACTGGTCGATAAGTTTAAGTTTGTGAGAAGTAGATTATATGCAATGCTTGATAAATCTTCTCTTTCCGAAGACACCGTTGAATGGCATTCTCACCATCTTTGTGGACACGATAAATCCCGGAGTAATATTTCCAAATCGTTTGTTGCTTGCCGCTATGCCTGCTTCAACAATATATAGGCCATCATATTTAGATTATATCTAATATATATATGAAAATATAGACCGATCTATAAGGTTTCATAGATTTTTTTAATAACCTAAGTCTGGCGTATGTAATAAATAGGCTTTTAAAAAAATCTAAGTCCGGCCTTTTTATTAAATAGGTCTGATTTGGTCTGATCTTAAATAGACTTGGCTAAAGGTTCCTGTAGGTTGGTATGACCTATTCCTACCCCTTAATATAGATATGATAATTGGAGTTACACAACTCGAAATAAATTGAAATTTAATACGATAATTAAATCGTTCAATTAGATTATATACGAGAAAGATTATATTGTCATTAATAATATGTTTAAATATTTATTTTAAATATTAACTCTATATTTTCTTTTAATCTAATAACTTTAATTGATAATTTCTATTCTCAAGTGAGAAAAATATTTCGAAAAATTATTATACAGATAAAATCAACATTTAAGAAAACAATTTAAAAATTAACATATATTTCTTTAGTTAAAAAATATTTTTTTAATATAATATATACTAAACTCATATTTGGCCAAACTAATTAAAGTTCAACTCAAGGCCTAAAACAAACTAATCATCTAACACACTCAAAATGTGCAATTACACTTCAACATCATCCCTTAATTCACATTTAGAGCTGAAATCAACAACACCAATTTCATTCCTCAAATTGATGAAGTGTTTAGTCTTGACAGCTTTTGTCACCACATCTGCAAGTTGCTTCTGGGAACTACAGTGTACAACTTCTAACACTCGTTATGGACTTGATTTCTCAGAAAATAGAACTTTGTGCCAATGTGATTGTTTATCCCATGCAACATTGAATTCTTGGCAAGGCTTATGGCAGATTTGTTGACAATCATCAACTTCACAGGGTTGCTTACCATGATCTTCAGATCCTGCAACAAATTCATCTGCCAAACAACTTAACACGCAGACAAAGCACCTGCAATGTATTCAGCTTCACAAGTTGACAACGCAACCACTGGTTGCTTCTTGGAGCACCAAGATATAAGACTTCCCATATATTTAAAAAGAATATTCAGAAGTACTTTTTCTGTCAACTCTATCACCACACTAGTGAGAGTCTGAATAACACACCAGTTCTGACTCACATTCAGCTTCAAAAGGGAACAAAATTCCATACTTCAGAGTCCCTTTAATATACCTCAGAATCCTAATAGCAGTTTGATAATGTGACCACTTTGATTTGTTCATAAACCTACTCACAATTCCAACTGCATGGCATAGGTCAGGTCTGGTATTTCAGAGATATCTCAGCGATCCAACCAACTGTTTAAAATTAGTAGCATCTACATCATCACCCTCTGCATTAAATCTAACTTGTGATTTGTCTCAGCAGGTGTGATTGTAGACTTTCAATTTAACAACTCGAATCTCTTTAGAAGCTCAAGTTCATACTTCAGCTAATGCATAATGATACCCTTCTTAGAGTACAAAATCTCCATCCCTAGAAAGTCTACCAACTTTTCTAAGTCAGTCATCTCAAATTCATTCATCAACTCCTTCTTGAACTTAATTATCTCATAAGAACAACTCCTTGTAAGCAATATGTCATCAACATAAAGACACACCAAAATCATATTGCCTCTAGAAGTATACTGAACATAAACACCATATTCCATCTCACATTTCTGAAACCATACTTCTTGAAAAACGAATCAATCTTCAAATTTCAAGCTCTACGCTTGCTTCAATCCATACAAAGCTTTATGCTGTACACCATCCCTTCCTTATTCTTTTTCACAAATCTAGGAGGTTGTGACACATAAACTTCTTCTTGTAAATGACCATTCATAAATGCATATTTAACATCTAGATGTATCATAGACCAATTCCTATTAGCATCTATAAAACAATCACCAACCTGATTGTTTCATGTCTAGCTGCAAGTGTAAACACCTCAAAGTAATCTAGCACAGGTTTCTAAAAAAACATCTAGCTACTAACCTTGCTTTGTGTTTCCCAATTGATCCATCTACCTTCAACTTCACCTTGAAAACCCATCTGACATTGATGACCTTCTTCTCCTTTGGAAGCTTAGTTAACTCCCAAGTCTTGTTTCTTTCTATAGCCTCAAGTTCTTTTTTCATGGCGTTCATCCAAAATTTCTTCTTGAGTATTTCTTCTATATTCACAGGTTCAGAGTATACTAACGTGACACACTAAATGACTTCGCCTTCAGAGTTTATTTCAGTATCGCGTAACATGTCGAACTCTACAAACATTATGGGTATTTGTCTCATTCTTTGTGGTCTCTGAACTTGTTTTGAATCTTCTACAGAATCTGGAACAACAATATCAACTTCTGGACCACCTCCAGAAACACTTACTTTAGAACTACCAACTTCAGAAATATGATCACCTCCAGAAGCATGATTACTTCCCAAAGTTTGACTCCCAGAGTCTTGACCATCAGACTATAGGCCACCTCCAAAGACTTTTTCCTTGATTAGGTATGTCTATAACTTTCTAATATAATCGTCGATAAAAGTGACAAAGTACTTATTAACACCACACGAATCAACTTGCATCACACATCGAAATACACCACCTCAAGGTGATACTTGGTTCTACAGCCTGCATCCTTGATGAATTTTCCCTTGTGTTATTTCGCTTAAACACATTCTTCACAAATTTCAGCTGGTATGTTGATAGATGACAACTCTATTACTATTATGTTCCTTCTCTACTAGTCGTTGTAGCAATACTCCTATGCTCTATAACCTTTAACTAAATCATGAAAGTTTTATTGGCAGCCACATGAGCTTTAAGGATTAAAACTCTGTTTGCATCCATAACGTGCAAAGTCTTGTCTTCCATGCGAATCTCGTAACCCTTCTCAAGTAATTGGCCAATACTTAGAAGGTTACATTTAATTATTAGAATATATAATACATATTTGATCAAGGAATGTCCAACATCCTTCTTCATGATCAAAACAACACTTAGTCATCGGCCGCTAAAGTGGTGTCATCTGCGAATTTCACTTTATTGTTTGTGGCTTGGTTGATTTTGACAAACAAATCTTTCCTCCCCGTCATATGTGTAGAACAACCAGAGTCCAAGTACCATTATTCATTCTTCGTTCCATTGGACTCCTTCTCTCGCAGTCACCATAACATTTTCTTCCGCAAATGTTTCTGTAGCGTTCCCGGAGCTGTTGTTGCTGCTTTCACCTTCCATGATCATGACCAAGAGTGTATTATCATCATTCACCTCTTACCTTACAACCTTGACTTCATCTCCTTGAGTTTCCCTCTTATTCGTGTTACATTCTCTAGCAAAGTGATTGAACTTTTGACAATTGTAGCATTGTGCCTTACTCTTGTCATACTTTTCTTTTTCGCCTCTAAATTTTCCTTGACCATCATTTTTGTTGCATCTACTCTCACCCTTTTGAAAAGTCAAATTCTTCAAATTTTGGGACTCTTTTTCACCAAAATTATGAAAATTCCCTTTACTCTTCATGTGTCATTTTCCTTTCGACTTCTTGTTCTTCTCATTGAATTGAGCTTACAAAGCGATCTCCGTCTTTTCCTTCTAGTTATTTGTATCCTCCATCCTTTGCTCATGATCCTCAAGAGAGCTTTGAAGCTCCTTTTTGCTCAGTGTTGCAAGATCATTCAATTCTTAAATCGACATTACAATGTTGTCAAATCTTGCCGTCAAAGAACGCAAGATCTTTGACACAACATTCTTCTCAGAAATAGTTTCTCCATAAAACTTTATTTGATTCGCCAATCTCATATTTCGCGTCATGTAATCGTTGATTGTCTCCTTCTCATCCGTTTGAATCAATTCAAATCTACCTTTTTGATTTTGTAACGTCACCACCTTTGCCTTATCATCCCCTACATATGCATTTTCCAAGATTTCCCACGGTTCCTTTATCGATTTGCAATCGCCAACTTTCTCAAAGTTGTCACCATCAACACATTGATGGATCAAGAACAACACTTTGTAATCTTTCTTCTTTTCTTCCTTGTAGGCAGCCTTTTCTGCATCAGTTGCACCTTCGACAAGGGGATTCACCCCATTCTTGATCACTTTAAGAAGTCCTTGGTAGCCAAACAACACCTTCATTTGCTTGCACCATTTGTCATAATTCTTCGCATCAAAGGTTGGTAGGTTTGTAGGGACTCTATCATTAAAGACATAATTCATGTTGCACAACGGATATTTATGAATCAGAACCAGACTCTTGATGCCAAATGTTGGAACATACAATCACACAATTGGTGAACTATGGAGTATGTGGAGAAATAGATAGTTAGAGAGAAGAGAATTATAGAGAGAGAGGAGGGGGGGGGGGGGGGGGGTAAGAATGATAATTTGCATTAACTAATGATGAGGATGCCTCCAAGAATCTTGGACCAAGACATTAAAATAATTGAGACCTAAAACACATCAACATAATATAAGAAAAAGTCAAAACTAAAAAAAAAAAAAACTGGTTAACGCAATTCCATAACTATTTTTCTTACATTCAGAAGTGTTTTTCTTCACGTTGTAATCTATTACACCCCATGTTAAGAGATTATAGCACTTAAATTATTGATTTTCAGTCGACATATAAACACTAATCAATTCTTAATGAATGCATGCTCAACATTCAACAAGTAAAATATGAATAAAAAGAAGAAAAAATTAGCGTGAAAGGCTGAAAAAAGAAAATGTAGCTTATTTGAATTGATTTGCTTTTGCCCCCATTAATGACGTAACAAAGATTAACCATACTAATATGTGTTACTATCAACAAGAAAAGAAAAAACAGATGCGGAAATGGTACGCAGAAAGAGTTGTGAGGTAGGAGTTGCTGGAGTTGCTTTCTAATTTGACTTAGCTTTAAAGCTGGTGATATGATGCGCAAGGTGTGAGTTAGTAAGCAGTTCATTCAATTCATTATTCAAAACGTACACCTGCAGTCACTACTAGACAACAACGTTATCTTAATATATCACAACTCAATGTTGTGTACTTGAGTCACAATTCAGAACTACCCATTTGATATGATTCAACTGTATTTTGGGACCATCCATTCATTTAATTTATCTTTACATGTGTAAAACAAAAATAAAGTTGGTGGTCACTGCCTAAAGCCACATGTCATTTGGGACCTCATGTGACTGTCTCTTTTTCTCACAAACAATTCCATGTATGTTGAATTTTTGGTCCACCTTTTGTTTTGCCACTAACATGAATCTCACATTTAGTAGATAACAAAAAAACAAAATTATAAATGGTACTTAAGTTATAAAACTCTTATTTGGATAAACTAGATTTTATTTGGATAAACAGTTTACTTATAGGATACTTTTAAGTCCTTATTGATCTAGAAAGACTTTTTCCTTCTAATGTTACTAATGATGATGGTAGAATTGGTGAACGTCGGTACGACGTCTTCTTAATACATTCAGTGGTTAAGGGTGTATCTAAAACACTATAAGAAAACAACTTTTTGATAGGGATGTTTGTCATGAGGAAAAATTTTGTCATGGAAAAGTGATATTGGTATTGTTATTGTTAGGGTTTTAGAAGACTTTCAACAATAAAGTTGTTATAATTGGGAAATTTAAAATTTTAAAATAATGTGTATTTGAATTTGAACATTTCGCTTAGATTTTATAGTGAATTTATCACAATTTTGTTGGGTTATTCCTCCTATTTAGAGTGGTCCAAATGAATGTGAGTTAGTAGTTAATGTGTGTAAGTCTTTGTTATTATCCGACAAAAAGAATTAGATCGAGTATTGTGTGAGACAAGAAAAAAGTTAGAGAAAAATACTATTCCCGTTGCCCCAATTCAGCACATACCAGTCCCACGAAATTTAAGTTTCCTCACAATCCAACAGTCGGATCGTCCTGATTTTTGGTGACAATGTTCAGCACTCATAGAGATACATTCTGATGAACGGTGGAGATCTGATTTTGAGTTTTCTAGACCTGTCTTTTGAGTGGTTTTCTGAAGTGCTATTTTTTGTGGTTGTTTTGTTTGATTGTATTTCTTGTTTCTTGTTGTATTCCAATATTGATTGTAGCTCTGGAGTATATTGATGTATTCCTCTAACTAGTGATAGAGAGAACCTTAATTGTACATGTTATTTGATTTAATGGAGATTTAAGTGGCCCACGGGTCCCGTGTTTTTTTACTCCTAGTTAAAAGAGGTTTTTTCACACTAAAATTGTGTTGTGCTGTTTGGCGTGTTTTGTTGATTGTCGTTGCATTTAGAATTTAGGAGAGATTGTATTATTGATTTATTCTGTTGCGTTCATGGTTTCCTCGCAACAAATTTTTGTCCAAATACTTTTTGTTTTGATATATTCCAATGAATATGTAGTAATTCTAATATTAATATTCATAGCTAATAATTAAAAAATTAATAGAAATTCATTCTTTGTTTGTCTTTAATTTGTGTACTCCATTATTGGAAATATGATAAATATAATTTTAAAAAATAAATTAATTCGCAAATTTTCTCTAACTTGTATAATATATTTTAGAAAGATAATAAAAAAATTACACCTTGATGTTATTTTCTAATTGATATCTTTCTCAAATTGATGTGATTGGTCAATGAGCATCAATTTATTAACAAGAAACTGATGACGTGGATGCGGAACCAACTTGGTGAGAACATATACGACTTGAAATTAAGTATTGATTTGAGGAAGCAATTTAATTTGGTCATCATAGGTGTTGCAGATTGAATGACAATCAACTTTGATATATTGGGTGCGTTAATGGAAAACGAGATTTGCAATGATTTGGTAGACACTTGATTGTCAACATAAAGTGATTTTGGTTCAGGTTGAAGAAATCCAAGTTCAGCCAAAAGACACAAATCCAAATTATTTATGAATGAGCAACATATATGGCACAATACTGTGATTCAATAGATGATTTTGAGACTCCTACACTACTATGGATTATACATTTCACCATAGTTGTGAAAGACGTATAACCACAATTAATGATTTGTGGTAAAGTAGTGTGTGGTTGTAAGTGAGTTATTTACAACCACTGTATATTGGTCGTAGTATACCAATAGACAACTACTTACGTAATAAACAAGAAAGTGCGCTACAAATTATCACAGTTGATATTTTCAATTATAGTGATATGTAGTCACCCCACTTTTCACCACAGTTAGAATTTTTAACCATAGTGATTTGTAGTCAGTTCAAAATATATATATATATATATATATATATATATATATATATATATATATATATATATATATATATATATATATATATATATATATATATATTTCTAATACAATAACAAAATCAACAACAACAACACTAACAACAACAAAATAAAATCAATATAATAGTTACATTAAATCTCATCAATAACAACAACAACAAACAAAATTGATAGAATCGTTAAACATTAAATCTCAACAACAACAACAAAAATTAAATCGATAATATTGTTAAACATTAAATTTCAACAACGACAATAATAAAAACAACAACTAAAAAAAACAACAATAACAATCATTGCTAACTTGAATTCATCTTTTCCTTGCCTCATTCAACTTGAATTCATGGAGTTCTGAAACTTGCTAATGAAAGAAATGATATTTTTGAGTTTTGTCTATGGATGGAATGGTATTTTTGAGTTGGTTTAATTGAGAAATAAAGTTTCATAAATGGAAGATGAAGTTTAGGGGTAGAAGATAAAGTTCGTCTAAGTTGTCTAAGGCAAAAGTGAAAAAAGGAAGGCGCCACTTTTCACCACGGTTGAAATTCCAATCGTGGTGAAAAGTGGTATAAATTTTTTTAAAAAAAAAAATATTGTCGCTTAGATTCGAACCCATGACTAGAAGATACATCTCACCACGGTTGAAAATTCTAACAGTGGTTAAAAGTGTCTTAAAAAAACAAAACTATTGGTGCTAGGATTCAAATCCATGACTAGGTGCCACTTGTCACCACAGGTGGAAATTTTGACTGTGGTAAAAAGTGGCTTACAAAGGAAATTGAAAGAAAAATTCCTAAATGAATATATTTTACCACGGTTGACGATATGGTCGAGGTGAACGTGCGTTATGAAATGTATATTTTGTAGTAGTCTTGTTTCTTGATGATATGTTAAATTGTAATTCCTTGTGTCAAAAATATTTGATTTGATTTAGAAGTGTGGAAGTAGTTTGTTACACACAGATTTGATTTAGATCTAAATTAGATAGATTTGATTTAGGTCTAAACAAATTGGAATTGATTTTGTTCAAAAATATGTATTTTGGGCTTTTATAGTTTTGGGCATTGGCTTAGAGAGCAAGCTAACCTAAATCTATAAATAGAGGGAGTAACCCTTATTTTTATAATCAAGTCAATTGAGTTGTATTCACAGAATTTGCAGTTGCAAGTGAATGATAAAGTTTTCTACAGTTTATGGGCAAAGAGAAACTCTGCAGAAAATCATTGTTTTTCTTTCTTTTATATTGTTCATCGTTATTGTGTGGTGATATCAATATTGGTAGAAATTCATCATAGGTTTTGGTGGATTTCCAACATCTGGTATCAGAGCTCCGATTTATCGATCAAGAGAAGAAGAAGAAGAAACCACGATGGCGGTGAATTACGGGAATGGAAATTATCCAGCAAGTCATCCAATTCTCAAAGTAGATAATTATGAGAATTGGTGCAAATAGATGAATGTTCTATTCAGGTGTCAAGATCTTTGGGATCTTGTAAAGGATGGAGTAGAAGAGCTTGGAGAAGAGACTTCAGAAGAAGAAAATGAAGAACACGATGAATTGGAGAATAAAAGTTATATAGCACTCTTTATAATTCATCAATGTCTGAGTCCAGACAATTTCGAAAAAGTGAGTGATTCAAAATCTGCAAAAGAAGCTTGGGAGATTCTTGAACAATCCTTTGGAGACGCAGAGAAGGTGAAAGAGGTGAGATTACAGACTCACAAAAGAACGTATGAATTACTTCAGATGGAAGATAGCGATAGCATGTTTGATTTCTTCACTAGGATTACAAAACTAGCACATCAAATCAAGATATGTGGAGAAGCATTAAGAACAAGAGTCGTTGTTTCGAAGATCTTGAGGTATTTGACCCCTAAGTTCGACCACGTGATGGTAGTCATAGAAGATTCAAAGGATTTGTCAAAGTTGACAAAAGAAGAGTTTCAAGGGACACTTGAATCTCATGAACAAAGAATGGCTGAAAGAGTTGCAGGCAAGTCGAAGAGTGATGTGGCTCTGCAGGCTCAATCAGCAAAAAAAAAAAGAAAAGTAAAGGAAGCTGGAATGGAAATAAAGGTAGAGGTGGTTACAACAATTCAACTGGTCGAAATCAGCAAGAAGGAAGCTGGTCGAATCAGAGAAAGCCCTCATACCAAGATAACCAAAGAGGTGATGCTGCAGGTAGATGAAGAGGTGGTGGTCGAAAGTTTGACAAAAGTCACATACAGTGTTTCAATTGTCAGAAGTATGGTCACTATAAGAGTGATTATCTAGAGAAGCGTGAGAATCAAGAAAGTGATGCAAAGTTTGCAAAACATGAAGAAGAAGAAGAAGAAGAAGAAGAAGAAGAGATGTTACTGATGGTCATAACAAGAGATGAAGATAAATTCAAGGATCAATCGTACTTGAATTTAGGATGCTCATCACACATGTCTGGAAGGAAAGATTGGCTTGTCAACATAAATCCCTCAATGAAAAACATGGTGAAATTCGCAAATGACAATACTCTAGCAGCTGAAGGTATTGGAGACGTTGTTATTATGCGGAAAGATGGAAAAAGGTCTATCAACTAGGATTCTAAGCGCTTTTAAGACATGTTCATTTTCTAGTCCATCTTATTTTCCAAAACTTGATTAACTCGATTATTTGTGATTCACTCAAACACTTATGAATAATAATTATGTGTAAGTTATCACTCACATAAAAAAAATAAAGTTTAATTTTTTTAAAACTATTTTTAAGAACTTAGGAAAATAGATTGGAAATAGTCTATAAACTTATTTATTCTCTTGGCGAAGCATGCAAATTATGTATCTTCTAAATCATGAAAAATAGAGAGAAATGATGTTTTCGAAAATTAAGTTTTAAAGTAACAATTCATATTTATCTAATTCAAATCAAACTAGGTGAGCCACAACTTATCCTTTAAAAAGCATAAAGATTTGTTTCCTTATGTTTTCCAAGTTGTACAATAAATCTACTAAATAATTCTGAGGCTTAAAAGGGCGTTGGAGAGAAGTCAATACTATGAGATGAAAAAGTGTGTGAGCCATATAATGATTGATGTTGATTTCAGAGTTATAATGATGTTAATTTACATAACATCATTACTAGCTTTGTTGGTCCCGCATTGCATATTTTCAACCCTAATCCGATTTCTTCACTATCATTGCATTGCAAAATTCTAAGCATATTAATTGACACCAGATGAAGGGTTAGATGATGAGATATAATTGAGTGTAGAAATACAAAAAATATCATTTTAATAAGCCCAAAATATTTTTTAATCACATAAAAACATTACAAAGAAAGGAAACTTTTTAGGTTTATTATTAGCTATTGATCTTCAAAAAGATATTTAGTTTTGTTGTTTCCACCAAACTGAATTACTATGTAGGAACTAATTGGACTTGTCAACTAATTTTGACAATCACAAACACCTTGAAAATTATTAAATATAATCAATCATCTCCACCTAAAATTAAAGTGTATATGTTCTTTTTTTTTTCTTTTGACACTCATGCCAATTATACAACATGTCACGCAAGGTATGTTCATAATAATGCTCTTGACATGTGCATTTATAGATTTGAATAAATAGGATCAACAATCAAAGTGTTAGTTGTAGTGTTCTAGCCAGTTTTAAAGCAAATTCTTTGCTGTCAGAAGAATTATGCAGACAAATTCTCTTCCTTGTGAAACTTTGGTTTTGTCATAAACCAAGATCTGGTAATTGGAAAATTACTGAGTATTTTTGAGATCCTTTCCTTCTACTTCAAGAATTCTAATTTCGTTGAAAGCATTGGTTATAGAATTACTTTAAAATTTCAGAAGAGGTGGAGTTAAATTTTAAGGGCCAACATTTTTTTCAAGGTTAAAAATGTTTTTGTTTTATATAAATATCTTAAAATTTATTTTTTAATTCTTATTAAAAAATAACATATTTTGATTCCTACAAAAAAATTTATGCATGCAATTTTAGTTTATACTATTTTTTAAAAAAATTTAAATTGTTTTATTACCTTTTAAATCGTAAATTTTTAAATAATTTTTTTCATACATATTTAAAATATTATATAAATATTTATATTTATTTATCAAATTTTATAATTTATTAAAACGAGAAAAATTAAATATAATTTTTTAAATTTTTTAAACTTTTTATAACATTCTAAACACGTTTGCAAAAGAATCATTCAAAAATACACAATGTTTTAACAACGGAGACTAAAACTATGTACATAATATTTTTGTATTAATTAAAGCGTTAAATATACGTTACCCCTGTAATATAGGCGAAATTCAGTTTACTTTAAAAATTTTGTTTAGGATTACCCCCTGAAATCTGAAAATTCAATGTCTTTGTCCCCTATGGCACAAATTACCCCTGCAATTTTTTTTATTGATCCCCTGGTTTTTACACGCTTAGGGGTACCTAAACATTACAGGGGTAATCCAAAAAAAAATTAAAGAGGTAAATCAAATATCGTCTAAATGGTAGGGAGTAACGTACATTTAACCTTTAATTAAAATATGTCATTTTTTTATAGGGATCAAAAACAAAATTTAATAATTTATAAGGACTAAAAACATATTTAACTTTTTTTTAAAAAAATTTACTCTAAAACAAATTATAAGCAAATTATAGTTTTTATATTCATTAAATAATTAAATAATTGATATGTATAAACAATTTATGTGTCAAATTATAGTTAAAATCCTTTAGTAAAGACAAAATCATCGTTTTTTTTTTGACCGAAGACAAAATCATAGTTAAAATTCTTCAAACATATAAAAACAATGTATGTGTTTAGTATGAGTTTTGCATCAATTTTTTGATTGCCTATTGTTAATACTCTTGCGAATATCGTTTGTTGTGGTTTACTTTGAACCTTTACAGTAACGCGACTACGATGTGATCCAAATTCTAAAACCGTTCACATCTTTTATCATTTACTAGATTACCGACCCGTGCTTCGCACGGGTATATTAGAAATATTTTTTTATAATAATTGATATTTATTTGTTATTTGCATATAAAATTATTTTGTAGGTCATATAGTCTATATTTACAATTATACTTTTAATTATTTAATGTGAAAGTTAATAAATTAAAAAATAAAATTTTATGATAATTTAAAATGTATAAGTTTGAAGAAATAAAAATTAAGTAACTAAATAATATTATTAAATATTTCTTTGTAAATTATATTTGATGTTGTATCTATATCTTCACATTCATCATTAGTCCCCAATATCTTCAATTTTTTTTTTTGAAGTAACCCTTGATAAGACAATATATAGTTGTCCATGAGCGAACATTGGTTGTGGTAGATATACTCCAACATGTTTGGGTGACTGCTCTTGACTTTTATTGATAGTCATTGCAAATAAAACAGCTAAAGGAAATTGGTGCCGTTAGAATTTGAAAGGGATTCTTTTATCAGAAGGTGTCAATGATAAACTTGCGATGTAATTTTTTTTACCAATATTGCTTCCCAAAATAACCTTTGCTTCAACAGCGTATTTTCCCATTTTTTGTAATTATTAACTGTGTTACATTACACAAACCTAAAGACAGGTCAATATTTCTCTATAACATTACTGGTACTATGATTGTGTCAATATTTCCCATTATTATTATTATTTAAATTATTTACATTTTAAAACCTAAAAGATTTTATCTGAGTTTCTATTTTATTAATTTATAAAGAAAATCCAAATAATTGTGATTAATTTTATTTTATCATTGGTGATAAATTGAAATAAAGAAAATTTTATAAGTGTATGATTGAAAATAAATTAAAATAAAGAAAAATCCATGCTAATTTTTATTATTAATTAATAAAAGTTATGTGATGGACAAATCTATCATATTTGGGCGTTATTATTACCTATATTAAGAAAACGTAAAACACATTAAATTAAAAAGACATTGAATCATTCAGATTCTTTAGTTTTCAAGCATGGAAATTTTGGATCCTTAATGATTGATACATTGTCACCCTCAAGATTAATTGTTTAAATGTGAATTATATAAAAACCCGTGCGTTGGATGGGTTTGATTATAATCATTGCCTCAAATATTATTTTAAAAAATATATTTTTGCAAATATAATTATATATAATCTTATAATTGAATGTATTTTAAAATTATATTTAATATAAAAAATGTTTTATAATATAAATATCTTTATTAATTTATATTATAATTATATTTTATTATTTTAGTTATATTCTTTAAATTTGAAAGATATATCATATTTACGTGAATAATTTTATCATTTGTGTATATTATTTTTAATTACTCATGAAATTCATAATACATATAAATGTATATTAATGTATACTTGTATAATTTAAGGAACCTAACAAATACGTAAAATTATCAATGTCAAGTCCAAATAAATTCAAATGGAATAATTTTTAGATAGTTAAATAAAATCATACTAACGTTATTATATAAGATCAAACCTTCATATAATAATAAAATAATAAATAGGATTGACCATAAATTTCCAGTAATTCGGCTAATAGTGGCCAACCTTCGATTTATTAATGGTAAAAAATTACCATACCCAAAAAAGAAAATATTGATAAAAGAAAAGAAAAAAACTATCATAAACATATTTTAAACCATTTATTTGTAAGTCCTTTTATTTTTTACATACAACATAAAAAGTATCATACGTATATTTAATTTTCTTGCAAATAAAATTTATTTTTATGGTAATGTTTAATTTTTGTACTATTCAATTTGTTTCTAAACATTGTTCCAATAATTTAATCCAAAATAAAATAAACAAAAAAATTGGCTTATATTTTAATCTTAATTTTGTAAAATACATATTAAGATATGTATTTTTTAATTTTCTTTATATTTGTTGCAAAATCAACAACTAATGTATAGGTATGTGTTCAAAAGGTGTTATAATAATAAAAATATATGATCATTAATTTTATTGAAATAGAAAGGTTAAAAGGAATTTTAAAAATAGTTTTATGTCATTGTGGAAACTAAAACGATAAGAATGATTATTAAATAAATCAATAATATAAAATAAAAAGAATGTGACCTTTAATTTAGATGTGTGATATTTAATTATTATAAATAAATTGATTGATATTTTCTTTTAAAACAAAAATAATGTTGTTAATAAGAAAAGTTAACCTAATTCATCATCTCATTTTATATGGATGTGTGAAGGGAGATAAACTAACTAAAAATAAAGTGATAAGAATGAGAGAAAAAAACTATGAGAGAGAAACATATAAAGGTGTGGCGTGAGAGAGGGTTCCAAATGACACGTCAACCAATAATATAATAATAATATTAATAATAATAAGAATAATAATAGTAATAATAATAACTTTTTGTAAAATTTTACAAATTATAAGTTACAGTGAAAATCAATATAATTAACATTCATACATACCTGCTCAAAGAGAAAATTAAACACAAATAACTTTAGAGGTGTTAACCCCTAATACTTTAGAGAGCAAAAGTAAAAGATTAGTTGGACACTTCGTGATACAAATTAGTAATTTAGACTTCGTGATATTTATTAATCAAATATTTGATTGTTGAAGAAGACCCCAACCAACATCTAATCTTGGACTGCTGAGTTTAATCATCGTCGTAGTGAACAAAAATAAGTTAAGTATTATTTTAAACATGCGTTATAAAATAAAAAAGTGAAATAAAAATTACATTACAAAATCAAAAAATATGTATATGATAAGAAGAGTAATATAAAATTAAAAAGTATATACGTATCATATATGAGATGTTAGGAGGCAAGCCAAATATGAAGACCTACAATCAAATCAAATTGTGTACAATAACTCTACAAAATCCATACAACAAATTATGTATTTATATATGTGATTTTACCTATTAATAGAATAATAAATCTGATTAGAAAGTGTAACCATAATTTTAGTAATTAAAAACAGTCATTAAAAACTATAACGTTCTGTAACTACAATAAGAGTAATTATTATAATAGTAACCGAAATATTCTAATAATTATTTTTAATATAATATAACCATTATGAAATATAGTAATAATTGTTAGTTATTTAATGTTTAGTAACAGAAATAAGAATAATAATTATTATGAATTATAATTTTCTATAAAGTGTAATTATTTTTTATGAAATTTTTAAATTTGTAGTAAATAATTATGTATAGAGAAATAGTTATTAATAAAATATGGGTAATGCTAACGAGTGCCCCAGGGGCACTGGTTAAGAGATTAAAAAGGTAAGTCGAGCATTGTTTAATAAAGTAAAAATATATGTTCTTACCCAATATATATGTATTAATTGCAATGAAAATATAAATAATTAACTTTTTTAAAGAAGGTTAGGTGTATTCAATGCAATGAATCTACAATATTTTCTTAATTTAGAGTGCTTAACCAGTGCCCCTGGGGCACTCGTTAGCATGACCCATAAAATATAATCATTGAATCTATTTTGAATTTTAAAAATAAAAAAATTTAACCATAAAATATATAACATTGTAAAATTCAATTTAAAAACGTAACAAAAAAAATCATAAATCTAAACATAAAATATTTAGGAAACAAATAATATTAATTATAGTATATATTTTTTAATAGTTATAATTAATATCCTTTACTTTGAAAATTAATTATCTTTATATTTTTGAATAGTTATAATTTTTAACTACTTCTTTATAATAATTTTATATATTGATATTTTATAATTAAATTAAAATGTGGAAATTAATATCCTTTATTTTAAGGAATTAATTATTATTATTATTGAATAAATATTTTCTATAAAATAAAAATTTATTAAAGTGTAATTATTTCTTTAAAAACGTAACAAAAAAAATTATAAATCTAAACATAAAATATTTAGGAAACAAATAATATTAATTATAATATATTTTGTTGAATACTTGTAATAATATCCTTTACTTTGAAGAAATAATTATATTTATACTTTTGAATAGTTAAAATTTTAACTACTTTATTATAATAATTTAATATATTTATATTTTATAATTAAATTAAAACAATATGTGGAAACTAATATGATTTATTTTGAAGAATTAAATATTATTATTATTATTTTTATTTTTGAATAAATTTTTGCTATAAAAATAACATTTTATTAAATTGTAATTATTTTTTAAGATTTATTTTATCTGTAATAAATACTAAGTATAAAAAATTAGTTATTAATAAAATATAATCATTGAATCTATTTGAATCTATTTTGAATTTCAAAAATAAACAAATTAAATCATAAAATATATAACATTATAAAATGCCATTTTAAAAAATGTTACAAACAAATCATAAATTAATTATAATAAGTTTATATTTTATAATGAAATTAAATGATATGTGGAAATTAATATCCTTTACTTTGAAGAATTAATTATATTTATATTTTTTAATAGTTTTAATTTTTATCTATTTTATTATAATAATTTAATATATTTATATTTTATAATTAAATTAAAATGATATGTGGAAAATAATATCCTATATTTTGGAGAAATTATTCTTATTACTATTATTGATTAGTTATTAATTTTTTAACTACTTTATTATAATAATTTAATAAATTTATGTTTTATAATTAAATTAAATGTTTTATTATAATAATTTAATATATTTATATTTTTTATAATTAAATTAAAATGATATGTGGAAATAAGATGTGGAAATAAGATGTGGAAATAATATTTTAGAAAAACTAAGTAATTCAAAGTTAATGTAAAAAAATATAATCTTAATATTAAACAGAATAATTAAAAGAGGATAATTAAAAAAAATAATTAAAAGAGAATTAGGATTATAAGATATAATAATGTTAGTTGAATATAATAGTGTTAATTAAGAAAATTTGTATTATTATTATTATTATTATTATTATTATTTGATAATTAAAAATTATTTTTGTATAAAAAATGAGAATTAGGATAATAAGATATAATAGTGTTAGTTGAATATATTATTTTATTATTATTATTATTATTATTATTATTATTATTAATTGTGGTAGTTAGTTATTATATTATATTATTGTTATTATTATTACTATTATTTTAATATTTTTATTAGTTAGATATTAATTATTATTATTATTATTATTATTATTATTATTATTATTATTATTATTATTATTATTATTATTATTAGTGATGATTTAGTTTAGTATTATATTGTTATTTATTATTATAGAGTTTGTATAATTAGGATTCCTATTTAAAACTGTTATCAAATGACAGTTATCTACTTATTATTATTTTAATATTTTTATTAGTTAGATATTATATTATTATTTTTATTATTATTATTATTATTATTATTATTATTAATGATGGTTTAGTTTAGTATTATATTATTATTATCTATCATATAAGAAAGGTAGATGTTCTTGAAATACCAATATTGCCCTTTTTTCAAATACTCTTCATTTGGACTGTCCACGTGGATGCCTTCCCCATCCTTCTTTTTCTATCTCATTCATTATAAAGCTGATGGGTTGGAAAAAATAAAAAATATTATATCAATTAACTTTTTGATGCACAACCTTCCACGCTACTTTTCTTTTCAATTGAAGCATACTGTTTTCTTAAGCTTTTCTGTTTTCTCTCTTCCTCTTCTTCTTAATTCTATCTTCCTATACCTCTCTCTTTATCTTCCTTCTTCTTTATTCTGCTTCCTCTCTCTTCTTATTCTTCTTTCTTCTCTCTTCTTTTTCTTCAACAAAAAATATTACTTTTATCCTTCTCTTCTTAGATCTACGAAACATTGACGCCTATTTCGTTGTTGATATTTTTGTTGTTGTTGCACGTTTCGAGAAATTATATCTGGTTTATCTAAACTGCTTGATCAACGAGTTGTTTAGAAGCTAGATGGGTTAAGAAAAAATTATGCAGATCTGAACAAAAGCGCTTATGGATTGGGAATTCTTTTTGGTTAGAGATTTCTTAAACTTTTTTCTTATGATGATTTATCTTTTCATATATATGTTACCTCATGTATTTTTTTTGTTGGTTTTGTGTTTCACATAGATTTAGAAATTCCAATCTTAGAAAAAAAATCTCCGGATCTTATCAAAAGCAGATCTGGAAAAAATAGATATGAGGAAAAAATGAAATCTTTTTTGTTTTCGAAATGATCTCTTTGTTTGACAAATCTCAAAATTTAACCTTGTGATAATTTGAAAATCTGAAGTTTTTAATTCTATAGATGTTATCAAAAGCAGATCTGGAAAAAAAATAGATATTTGAAAAAATGAAATCTTTTCTTGATTCAAAATGATCTTTTGGTTTGACATTTCTCAAAATTTAATCTTGTAATAATTTGAAAACCCCAATTTTTATTCTCTCTCACTGTTTATATTATGTTTTCTTATTGATTATGAAGATACATTGTGATGGTGTTTTATTGGAAGGAAGAAGTAATTTCTCTATTTATGACACTGAAGAAGAAAGAAAAATTAACACAAACATTCAAAATATATAGTTGTCTGGATTTGCACATAATTTTATTTAAAGTTTTTATTATTTAATTTTCTTTGTGGTTATTACATGATAACATAGTTATAATATATATGATGTTTTTGTGTTTCTTTCCTTGAATGTTGATATATTTTCATATTTTCTATGCACAGATAGTGGGGAGATAGAAATTATGAAAATGTTAATTATTGTATTTTTTTCTTAATATTAATTTGATCTTTTTTATTTATTGAGTTTCTTTTCATTTTAAATGTTGTTTATGATGACAGGAAAAGTTGCAAATAAAGCTAAAAAGAATGTGTTGGGGAAGATCATGTTTGATATTGCGACACATCAATTCAAATTTCAAATATCCCTCTTCATTTGTAACCCAATCAATTTCTATCTTCTGAGTGCAACCATTTGGACACAATATATATAACTTACAAAATTTTATATTAAATATCATGTTTTCAATAATTTAATATATTTAATTTAATGTATTGGAAGTTGTATCTAAAATCAGCCTTTGTACAAAACCAACCGTTGTATTTTTTACTCCAACTAAAATTTCTTATATTACTTTTGGTATAAAGACTATGACTGATTTCACAATTCTATCACATCTAATTATATTAAGTGGCCATAGGTGATATTATAACCACTGACATATCTTTAGGCATACACTTCCCAATATTTAAAAGACATAGAAAGTTGGTCCAACCCTTCCAACTTGCATAAAAATATTATTATAAGGATTAAAAATATTTTGCACCAACCAATAATATATTAGGTATTCTTCAACTTTACATCATAAATACAATAAATATACAATTTATGTAATTTATATCAAGTCATAGTTATAAAAATTAATTTTAAAAAAATTGAATAATAAATGAAAATACTAATTAAAAATAAATTAAAAATAAACAGAATTATAATCAATTTACGTTAATATCATTTTCTTCCATTTATACCATAAAGTTGTTATTACACTATTAATAAATTTTATTATTCTTTATGACATTAATTATCTTTTTTAATAAATTTATAATTTAATTACATTAATTTCTTTCTTTTCAATAAATAATTGTGTTATTTATAAAATAATAATATTCTTGCTTTAAACTCTAAAATTGATAATTATTTAAATATTTTATTTTTCAACAAAAAAGTAATTAGAAAGAAATAGATAAATATATATTTCAATAACAGAAATTTTATATAAAGTAACATATTTCTTCAATATTTTAATATTTATTATATAATATATTGATTTTTGTTAAATACATTAGTTTGTTTGATGTTTCGAAATTTTTAAGTATTATACTTGAACCACATTTAATTCCTATGTATATCATTATCTTTATAGTAGTCTTACAATTTCAATTCAACTATTTTTTTTAACCAATAATCTTTGATTAATTCAATTAAACAATACAAACAAAAGGCGATCGCAAAGTCATAAGCCCAAAACCAATACACCAAAGGACTAATTATTCATAAACTATAACATAAGTTTTCTAATTAGTTTCATATACTTCTTATGTGACCAAACTCTATAAACTATAGTGTCAATAATGTTCCTATCAATGTTATAATGCCCTTGTCTGTTTGAGAAATGGAATTCTCTCTAATTCTTTTATTTATTTTTATTTATTGTTGCTGCAGTACTTTCAACTGGTATGTTTGGGAAGTTTCTTTTTACATGAAAGTGTTTTCTACTCCATCGCCCACTCTGTCAATGCATTATCTCTATCATGTCTATCCAATATCTCTAACCAATACTGAAAATGTTCAAAAGCATTTCAAATAAAGTAGCAAATGGGTAACGTGAAAAAGTGAACATTGTGTACTTTTTTATTATTTATTTCTTTTCTAATTATTGCATAGACCTATAAATGATGTAACTCTACAACTCTGCTATGATTTTTGTCCATATAAAACTTTTACGGGGAATATAAGTGACAAGACAACACAGTGAAAGAGAAAGGTAAATTTAATCAGTTTGTAAGAATATATATAAAAAAGGAACTTGACGTGTCTGCCGCAACTACAAAATTTATTTTATGTAAAAAAATCTACAAAATAAAAAGCCAATAACAATGCACATATATTGATCTACAAAAATATCTACAATATAAGAAAATAAGCTGTTCTGGAAAATACTAATATGCCCCTCTGCTTTATTATAGTGCCACGTGGATCCTTCTACTTTCAGCTTTCACTCTTATTCTTTTTAGCTCTTTCCAATGCATGAATCTATTTTTAAATTAAAAATATTTCCTTGGAAACAGAACTATTTTTTTCCCCTTCTTTTACTCAATAGTCTTTTCTTACTCCTTCCTATGTTCTTTCCCCAATACACAAGTTTCCAGCCAACTCATACTTTCTTTCTTCTCACTCTTTCATCTCCTTCTTCTCTCTCTTTCATCTCATTCTTCAATAGCTTCTTTCATTTTTTTTCAATGTTTTTTTATAGTATTTATTTAACAACTTTAATTTCAATTGATTTTCAGGTTCAATTTCATTGTTTAAGAGATTTTTAGTTTCTATTATTTTCAGGTATTTCCTTTTTCTTTGTTTATCAACTTTAAATTTTGTTCCATTTTAATTTTTTTTCCATCTTCATTCATTATGTATTGCTTTTTTGTTCTTCATCTTCGACTAATCAAATATACAAAGAAGAGAAAATTGATCCAGATCTACGAAAATGGAAAAATAGATCCAGATCTACAAAATCCATTTTTGTGTATCTTCTTCCATTTCAGGGGCTTTAGGTCTCCAAATTTAACATGTTGTCACCACTTTTCAATTCTGATTTTTTTAACCTACCACTTTCTAAAAAAATTCTATTTTTCTTCAACTTCCATACGAAACTCATTTTTCAACCATCCTTACAAATTGTTATCTCTTTGTCTTTGCAACTTTTTTTTAACAAATCAACCTAAAAATTGTTTTTTTAAACAGTTAAAAATTTATATTTTTTATTATGCTGTTTAGATCTAAAAAATTAGAACAAAAATTAAATATTTTATTACTAATTTTTGAGAGAGAAAAGACAACTATATAAAAAAATAAATGTTAATGAGATCTCAAAATTGATATGTGAACATTTTTTAAAAAAAAATAAAAATTGATGATAAAATCTTCCGTTTCTTTTTTTTATGTTTTTAAACATAACTTTAATATACCTAAATTATTCTATCATTTTTAATGAATTTTATTGCTATTAATTTTAAATAATTTTTTTATTATTAAATTTAAATATTGATTATACAAAAAAATATAAAATCATAATTTTTTTTAAATATTTTATTTTGCAATCTTGTGTGTTACCCTATTCACTAACTACATTTAATTAATTTGAATTGCAGAACAAGTAGGGGAAGAATAATGATGGAGAGAAATATTAATGAAGGATATTAATGGGTAAAAATATTTGTTGAAATTAAATACACTTAAATGTCATTAATTTGTCATAATTTTTGTAATACTAATTTAATTTTGATTCATAATATATAAATTTGTTTATGTTATGTAAGATATATTTAATGATGAATATTTTTTGTTTATGTAAAAATGACATTGAAATAACATTTGTTTTACTTTTAAGAAAAATTAAAATGGAAGGTGGTGATGCACAATGCAAATTGAAAATTACTTTTAATTTAAAATTATTTTTAATTTAAGATACAACATTTATTAAGATGATATTGAAAATTGAAAGAGAATATAATCTTGAAAAGAAGTTGAATTATTATTGAAGATTCAAAGAAATATTGAAGAAGTGATGAATATATAAGAATGGGTTAATGCAGTGCAAAATGCTTTCGGCCACATCATACCCCTACTTTTTTTTTCTCAGTTATTATTATTATTATTAAATTCATCTTCTTTCATATCAACCCTGTGTTCTTTATCTATTATTTTGCCTTCATTAGTTTTTTTGTTTGTCTTGAATTTAAACATTGTCTCCTTTTACATTTTGGAAAAAAAGCAAACATCTAATCACTCTCTTTTTGCAAATGCTTTTTTTATCCTATTGACTATCTTTTACTCAACCTTCTTCCATCACATCCTTCATATGTCTCTTATCTCAAACTCCTCCCAACACTTTTCCTTTCAATACTTCCATCACATCCTTCATATGTCTCTTCTCTCAAACTCCTCCCAACACTCTTCCTTTCAATACTTCCATCACATCCTTCATCTACTTCTACTTTTGTATTTGATTACAAGTTAATTGTATTAGTAAAAGAAAGATAATATTGTAAGTTAATTTTATTGATAAAAGAAAGATAATATTATAGAAAGTGGTTAAATCATCAATAAAGAAGAAAGATGAAAAAATTGTGTGGTCCATTACATCTTTTTTCTGGCTCCGATTATGCTTAATGAAGTGCTAATAGCAATACTTGTGCTTTCATTTTTTTTCAATCTATTTCAACAATTTTAAATAAAAATAGATACACTTAATAAATGTTATTCATCATATTATGTGGTTGAAATAACAATTTAATTGATTGTAGGTTAAAAAAACCATTTTATAATAAATTACAAATAAATAAATGGTGATTTTGTCAATAAAATAAAATAAAAATAAATGAATGATTAAAATATATTTATTGCATATTTAAATACATTTAAAGATAATATTTATTTATAGAAAAATATTAGAAGTTGTAAGATAAAAAATTATTCAATACCTTTGAATTATTCAGGTGTTGAGAACCCTTAGTTCTCCTTTGAATACAACTTGCTTACTCAAAAAAAAAAAACCTTTGAATTATTGTTATTATTACCATTATTAACATTTCTTTTTAACATATATCAACACAATTATTTTAATTACTTATTTTTATGAGAATTTAATATATTTATGAAATTCTGGGCATAATTAAATTATTGTTAATGTAAAATTGATATCTTACTAATGGAAGTTTGAAGATATTTTTATAGTGACTCAATATATAAATTTTATAGGATCAATAATATATAATTGAAAATATGTTTACTAACGTAACTCATTTATCGAGTAGTTCATTTATAATTGTCCTTTTAATACTTTACACAAACGTTTAAAATAAAGGAAATTAAAATAATGTGATATTTTGTTATTTATTTATATTATTTATTATGTATTACTTTTATACTACTCGTGTTTAATAGATATTATATTACTTTTTCATAGTATGTTAAACTGTTGGTGTTGTTACATTGTGTACTTATTATATCAATATCATTGTCTTGAATATAACAAATTTTGCAAAACTTCTCTGACCTAGAAAATTCATAACTGTATCAATTTACTTTCAACCACTTAGGTCTAAAATTAAGAGAGTCCCTAAAATTAATGGGCAGGGGTAGGTGTTGTACAACACTCATGTAGCATGAAAAAAAGATTACATAAGATTTTTCAACCAAAAGTTAATTTTTTTAAAAAAAATGAACGGTCTTTAAAAAAAATTAATTAGAAATTATTTTAACGTGTCAATGAATAGAAATTTGAATAATTAGAGTAGAAACTATAATAATATTAATTGTTTTTATACAAAAATAATTTTTGAATAAATTTTTTTATTAATAATTTTGATTTATATATGATCTCAAGAAACAACAATACAGAGGTATTCTCTTTGGCTTATGATCTCATAAATTTTATGAGTTTTATTTTCTTTTGATTTCATAGATTTGACAATTAATTACTAACTAAATGCATATCCAAATTGATTCAATAATTCATTTTCAAGATTACAACTTTTTTTAAAATACATTCTGATTTTTAAGATTACTACATTTGCAATTTCAGCACATTTTCTTCTTCTACTCCTATAAATACTCATTTATAGCTTTATAATCTTTTTCTTCTCTTATTCAAAAATTTTAAGTAAACATTTGGAAATTATGGTATGTATTTAATTTGAATGGTGTGAATTTGCATATGCATTTAAGGAGAATATTTTAAAGTGTAAAAGAATTACTATTTTTTAAAATCATAACTATTTGTGTTTTTTTAAGGACAAAATATATTTGATGAATTTTTTTATTTTTTTCAATTTATTTTTTTCTGATTATATTTTTGTTGAATTTGTTTTTATATGAAATGTCTATACTTTTTTAGAGATAGTTTTAATTATTTCAAGTAAGTATATAATTAGATGAAAAATTATGTATAAGACAGAAATTTTCTTGCTATTTTTTTGAATTTTTTACTATACAATATAATTTTCTCTTCTTTCTATGGTGTGTAGTGTTTATTGATGACGGAAGTGTTAGGTGAAGAAGTGAAATCAAATTTGACAATTCTCTGACAATAATTGTATTTCTCCCTCTCAATTTAATATTTAATTTCATGTGTAGTACTTTGAAAACTTTCCACACATAGACTGTCAATTTCTCCCTTTCAATTTAATATTTAATTTCATGTGTAGTACTTTGAAAACTTTCCACACATAGACTGTCAAACTACTCTGCTATAACTAGACTGTATCTACTACTGCACTACTTTTCCAGTTTTTCAAAAGGGATAATAAATACCTATTTACAATAATATTTAAGATAAACTATATTATTGTATATGATTTCCTTGCTATTTCTTAAATAAATATGCTTCGCTTGCTATTACTACAGGCACATAAATTTATAAACTTTTGTTTTATATTTAATTTTAATTAATAATTTAAATTATTAATTAATTAGAGGAGTAAAGTCTTTTCTATGGCAGAAAAACATATTAACTAATAAAAAATAATTACATTTATCAATTTTATTTTATTATAATTAATTAATTTATGATTATTATAATAACGTATATTGGACCGTTGAAACACTAAAAATTTATTAATAGCAAATATAACATTTTGTCTTTCAACATATATTGCATCATACAGATAATTTATGTATAATGCATTACCTACTTTTGTCTTCAAAATTTAACTAAGTTAAATATAACTCTCACATGTTTTTTTATAATATTAAAACAATACTATAAATACTCACTTTTAAAGAAAAAAATAATATATAGAATGATTGTACAAATACTAAGTGTGATTGGACAATTCTATATGAACCAAAAGGAAAATATAATATTTCATGATAATGATGATAATGATGACTAAAGACAAATGACATAATTGTAGGCAGAAGTAGTCATAGACTCATAGATACAAAAGTGACTAAAGTAGCATTTTTTTCTCACTCCATATATCGTGCAAGGATATGAACCCGATTCTACCAATGGAGCATGCAAAGATATTACACCTTTCAATCTTTCATTTACCTTTCAAGTACAACTTTCTCTAACCTCATACTCAACCTTTCCAATCAAAATATTTTAATTAATTAAATTCAAATATTTATATTACTTTACCTTCTACAATTTATGAGGGGAATAATTAAAAGATTTATTTTAATACCTAAAACAATTTACTTGACCTTTTACAATTAATGATTGTTTTTAAATTTTTTATTATTCACAATAAACACAGTTATTTAATGAGTTTGGTAGTAAGTGATTATAAGGCCGATAATTTTTGTGACAGAATAAACTTAGCCTACATTCTCATTTAAGTAAATAATTTTATAAAGATAATTTCTAATAAATATTTTTTACAATTTTGGATTTTAAAAAGAAAATAATATATAAGAAAATTTATGCTTGTAAAATGAAATTAATATTATTTTTTAAGTTAGTTTTAGTGTATAAAATGTGATACAAAAATAAGATTATGTTTTACTAAACCTTTTGTATACGGGAATATGAATTTGTTGATCAAAATATTGATTATTAACGGGACATGAAGTTACTGATCAAAATATTAATTATTAACGGGACATGAAGTTATTGATCAAAATATTTTTTTAGGTACACGGAGACATGAAGTTATTGATCAAACTAATATTTGTACACGAGAACATGAAGTTATTGATCAAAATATTGGTTATTAACGGGACATGAAGTTACTGATCAAAATATTTTTTTTATTAATTATACATTCAATTATTATTTTTTCACAGGTAACCAAATATTTTTCTATTAAAAAATATACCTCTAAAACAAATGCGCGTCCCGTACCAGAACCCGTGCAGACGCACGGGTTTGTTACTAGTTTATTTTAACATATATAGTATAATTAAGGTTTTATTTAGAATTATTATCAATTGACATGTGGTGAGGATTATTACCAAGAAGACATGTGGCTAGGGTTGCCATCATGACTTCTTTACATTTATATTAAGTAGATGATTATTCAAACTATGGAAGATGGGTCGGATATGGAAGTAAAGAAATAAGCATAAACTTTACTATTTATTTTGAGTTGGAACATGGACAAAGATTTCTGCAAACCTCACTGGAAAATGATGAGCATATGAGTGAAAAGACATTGATTGACATTGGAGACAGCAGAAGGTGCCCACGTGATGGATCCTATCCACGAGTACACTTTTTTGGGTGTGTTCGTCCACGAGTACACTTTAAACTAACACACTCACGAGTCACGAGACATGCACTTATGTTATTAAAGCTCTATGTCAAAATGGACACCATTTATCATGATGTCATGTAAACTCTCCAAGGTTATATCACAAATTAATGACATGATCACATTTGTTTTCTCAATAATTAGAAACACATAATCAAACTAAAACCATCTTAATTATGGCCTTAGGGAGGGGTGGGGTGTTAAGAAATTGAGAAAGTGGTCAAATCTGGAAGCCCCTTACTCTAATCTTGATTTAAAAGAGGTCATTTAAAATTCTGCGGAAGACAAAAGTTTAAGTTCGGACGATTTCAGCATGAGATTTTACAAAGTTAGTTGAAACATTATCAAAAATGATTTTTAGGTTATCTTTTGAAGGTTATCACAACATTTTTTTCCCCCAATTCCAAAAAAGCATAATCTTTAGGATCTTAATGATTTCAGACCAATTTGTCTAACAGAAAACGTTTATAAAATTGTGTCCAAATTGATGGCAGGGAGATAGAAGAATACGATTGAAACTCTTATTTCAAGTGATCATTTTGCTTTCATTCCTAATTGCAACATGTTGGATGGTGTTCTTGTGATTAATGAATTGGTTGCTTTTGCTTAACGAAATAAGAAGCAGTCGTTTTTATTGAAAATCGATTTTGAAAAAACATTTGACTTTGCATTATAGGAATATCTCTTGTTTGTCCTCAAACAAATGAGTTTTAGCCATATATGGATTAATTGGATTCAAGCTTGTATATGCTCAAGCTCATTTTTAGTTCTTGCCAACGAAAGCCCCACATTAGACTGAATTTCAGGTTTCAAGCTGAGAGAGGACTACCAAGAGGACCCTTTTCCCCTATTCTCTTCTCATCACAAGAGGGGTCTGGTTGGATTAATGAAGAATGCAACTTTCAAACTGGTTTTCCACCCTTTTTCTCTTGTAGAAAATCTTCGGTTTGAACTCCTACAATTTGTAGACGACATTGTAATCTTGGGACAAGCAATTGGGAAAATATCTAGTATATAAAAGCATTGAGGTTAAGAGTTAATTTTCATAAAAGCAAGATTATGGGCTTTAATCTTGACCCTGGTTTCTTAGAGTCAACCTTTGATTTCTTGGCATCTTCAATCTCTCATCTCCCTATCAATTTCTTGGGAATTTTGATTTGGATCAAACCTCGAAGGTGCATCTCTTGGGACCCAATCATTCAAAAGCTTTGTTGTGGACTGTCAAGTTGGAAATATAATTTTGTTTCCTATGGAGGTTGTAGTTGCATATCCCTAGGGGAGATTGTTATATGTTCCTATCACATACAAGAGGAGCATCTCCAATACAATTATTTTGTTGCTTGTCTTATCGCTTTTGCTTATTATCATTTATTGGGTATCCCTCATAATTGCACATCTTTTGAATAAAGTTTGAAATCGATTCATTATTAATTTTAACATGCATGAATCAATGGTTATGTTTGAACTTGATCAAGATGCTTTTAGTCAATTGCATGAGTTAGTGGACTGTGTGGAAGGCTACAGATAAGGCAGAGTTCTTTTCAAATTTTTGGATAATTCACCGCTCAAGGGATCAGTAGGATCAAAGGGTTGATTGCTACAAACGAAGGTTTGGAGCAGAATTGGTGATATTGGAAGATTCTTGAAGCATTAATTCAGTAAAGATTGCGCATAAGAGTTTGGCGTGAATCTGCATACAATTCAAGTTCCAAATTAAAGTGTTATTTTCTTCAACATTATTGTGGATTAGTGATTGTATGAACTCTTGGAATATTTGGCAAAATAAAAGGAAATATGCAAGTTCCATTGGAAAACCATTGAAGAGTGCATGTAGACTAGTGCGAGGACGACATAGTCGAAGCACTATAAATCCTAGTGTATTCTCTCTCTCTCTCTCCCTTACTTTTTCATTAAATTTATTAGTATATTGCATGCCTATGCTTTATATTCTTAGAGCAGTCTATCATTTATTCAATTGATAGTGATTTATTGCTTAAGATTATGTTTTGTTGGGATTGACACCTAATCAAGCTTTCGCGGTGATTAAAATCTAAGAAACTTGTTGAGTTTTGAATTCCCGCATTGAATCATTGTATAATCACTTCTCGTGAAACATATAATTGGTATCAATTGAATACCTTGTGTGTCATCATTAGATCATTTGTGATATTTGTAAATTTATTAAGTGCTTACGCGAAACAATTTCTAAACAAGTATAATTCACTCTATTTCACTCTAAAACATTTACGAGCGCAACTCTTAAAACCTCCAATATTTTATTTTTGAAAAATGGGTTAAAATTTATGTTTAAAAGTCTATTCACCCCTCTCTAGACTGTTTTCTTACACAGTATTATCACCCAATAGAGGTTGTATCATGTTGTTAAACGTTATATTAAAGTACATTCTGTTATACCTATTTTCCTTCTACAAAGCTCCTAAACTAGTGGTCCAGGACATAATCAAAATCCAACGATTCTTCCTTTGGTCATCTGTTTCCAATTTAAAATATGAAGGGGACTTAGGTTTAAAGCATTGCAAATCTTTCAATGTGGCATTTTTGGGTAATTGAGCTTGGAAAATTGTTAATGACGAGAACTACCCTTGGTAATATCTTATGTTATTCAAATATGGATACACAAATGGTCGTATGCTTAATCCATCTAGGTCATTCAAAAGTAACAAAAAGCATCCTTACGGTGGAGAGATATTTAGGAAAGATTGGCTACTAGAAGCCATGGTGAATGTTGGTTTGGAAATAATATTTCTTGCAAACTTGGTTCCAATTCATATATATACTTTTGGAGGTTCAGATGGCTTGATTCACAACCCCTTAAAGTTTTGTTTCCTACTCTATTTGATTTGGTTCTGGATCTTAGGTTCAGAATTGGAGATGCAAGTCACTGGATAAATGGAATTTGGAGATGGAACATTTGGATCAACCTCTCTCAACTCTCAATTGCAGCCATAATCGAATGGCAAGAACTTCAATTTATCCTCATCAGTGTGATTTATGGCCCTCACTCAACAAACTTTTTTATCTAGTGGTGGGATTCATTCGGTTTTTTGGTTAAGTCAACCTACACGATATTGGCTTCCTTTTCTTTTTTAGGTTCCCAATTAGATGTAGATTTGTCTTATTCCCTTAACTTGTTATGGAGTCCTTGAGTCCCAAGCAACATCCAATTATTGGGTTGGAGGCTTTTATTTAGTAGACTTCAAACTAGAGATAAATTGGCTAAAAGAGGGATCCTTTTTGGTGTGCACAACCTTGTTTGTCCTCTTTTCTTAGGTTATGCTGAATCTCACGTGCATTTGTTTCTTATTTTCCCAATAGCTTATCGTGTTTAGCTTATCATGTTAGATTGGATCGGTCTTGGCCCACTATTCATCTGTATTGGGATTTTGTCTCATTTGATGGCCTTTGGAAAACCTCTTGAAAGGAAACATCAAGAAAAATTGGCTCCTTCTGTTTTGGTTGTTTGTAGTTTGGTTCATTTGGATGGTTAAGAATGATATCCTCTTCAAAGGGGGCATAAAGGAGTGATTGAAATAGTAGCATTGGCTAAGATTTTATGTTGTGATTGGCTTGGAATAAAATCCAAGGGACCCATAGGATTTGATTTTAAGGATTGGCTTTTTAATCTCTGAGTTGCTTCCCTAAGTCTTTTTCTCTTCATGGTTCTTCTCCTTTCGTTGCTCTCTTTGTATTTGGGTTGAGTATCACTAATACTCAAATAAATACAATTTCTTGCTTATAAAAAAGAAATTGAGAAAGAGATAAGGGATGGAAAATCTTAGATGGTTACATATATCATGACATAAACTCTGACTAAAAGAAGCAATAGTTTTCACTTCATCCAATAGAGATTTATGATATTTAAAATATGATTCGGATTGACTTGTTTAATATAACATTTAAACTTAGATATTTTATAAAAGCTTATTTATTTAAATAAATCATATGTATATTTTTAAAAATATGGTGGATTTTCCGCAGCTTCGGCGGCAGCAACTGTAACACCCCAAATTTAATTTTTATATTTGTATAAATGTGTCACCTTATAAATTAATAGCTATTATTTTAAGATAATTGTATGTGTGCCTTTGGGGCACATGTTAGTTTCTTTCTTATAATAATGATAAATGTGTGTGTTGCTATACTTTAGATGCTTCAAGTCTTATTTTAATTAAATTCTTATAAATAATTATATGATATATAAGTGATATGAGAGTTAAACTTTGGTATTTGTATTCGTTAAAGTAGTGATTACTTTATATGTATTTATTTATAGTAATTTTGTTGTCGGTTGAAATTGTTAATGCTATATTTATTTATTTTATTAATTTGATTATAATTAAAAAGAATAATATTTTAAAGATAATATATTATTTTTAATTAGTAAAATAAATGATTATTTATACTCATGTCATTAAATTATATTTTCAATTAAAGTAGTGTGTATTACTTAGTGGGTGTATGTCTTTAAGATGGGATAAACTCATATACAATAGAAACTCCTTAAATTAATAATGTCAGGACCGGAAAAATTTATTAATTTAGAGAGTTATTAATTTATCGATAAATTAATACTTATTAACTTAAAGAGTTTTAAAGTAATTATACTGTACATACCAAACAAAAAGGAAAATTAGTCTATGTCTCTTAGAATTACGTTGCAGCGAACCTTGGAACTCAACGTAAATTAGTAACTATTGTGTTCATATGCATTGAAAATCAATAATGACTTTTGAAGTATTATAAATGTAAACAAGAGGAACGAATGTGTTCAATGTATTCTTAAAGGAAAACAGACAACTATTGAATCATATTTCAATAGAGTGTAATATATTTCTTTCAGTTTTTATGAATTATTAATTTATGATTTTCTTGGGACCGAAAATTATAAAGGGATCTTCCGAAAAATTATTATCTTATTATTTTATCGAGTTTTTCAATTTTTTACATTGGCCCAAGTTGAAACCGGACGAATTTATTATTTTAGAGAGTTTATTAATTTACCGAGTATTAATATAAAGAGTTTCTACTGAAGTAAACAAACCAAATCAATAAAAGTCATTATCTCAACGCAATAAAAGCCTTCTGTGAGAAACAAAGAAGGGATGTCGCGCCGCTACATTCATAGGAAATTGATTTTGGTGTCAAACAGCAATGTAAAATACTTTCTCTGATTCACCTCATATTTCATATTGAATTTTTTAACTTTAAGTTACTAGTAAAGGACCCGTGCATTCGTACGGGTCACACAAAGTCGATATAAAAAATAAATAAATATATAACGATGGTTAATAAATATATATAAAAGATACACAAATTAAAAATAAAAAACAATTGAAATTATAATGGTCAAATAAATATTAATTTAATCTAGTTAGAAATATATACTTTAGTAGAAAAATAAATAAAATAATTAAGTAGTCATCTACCCGTGCGTTCGCACACATTATACAATATAGTTATAATCTATCGTGAGTAGTCATCTACCCGTGCGTTGGCACGTATTGCACAATATTATAAATAATAAATAAATATTATATATGTGATTATATTTATTTGATTTGGTAACAGGTACCAAACTTTTTTGTCCAAATTTTGTTTATTGTCACTCATACCCCTATCTTATTATAAGCATTTGAAATCTTTTTACTTATTTTAAATAAAAATTTCAATATATTTAATAGATTTATTTTTCCAAAAATATCAGTTATAGGTTAATATGTACATATAAAAAATAAACGAAATAATTAAGTATTTATCTATCACAATTGTAAATAAATATAATATAATGATGGTTAAAAATGTAAATAAAATATATACACATTAAGTAGCTTTGTCCCGTAACTTTGTCCCGTCGAAAAATGTATATTTTAGTAGAAAAATAAAGAAAATAATTAATAAATCATTTACCCGTGCGTTCACACGGTTCATACAATGTTATTATAAGAGGTGTGTAGATTTTCCAAGAAGTTAACTTTACAATTAAGAGAAATAATTATTTAATATATATATATATATATATATATATATATATATATATATATATATATATATATATATATATATATATATATATATATATATATATATATTTAATATATATATATATATCAGACTATTAATCATGACATAAATGTAATGATGGTTTTAGTTTTTGATTTTTTTTAACTTGGCGACATAACTATTTGCCCTGATCATATAAAAAAATGTTTAAGGCAGTAATAACGATGAAGCAAATTTAATTTTTTAAATTAAAATAGTAAATAATAATAGTAGATAATAATAGTATCAAAAACATAAAAATAAATCAATATTGATTAAAAAAAATTAAAGTTAACGAAATAAAATTAAATCAATATATTAAAATTTGAAATTAAATCAATATATTTTGTTGGTTAACCATTTTTCGAAAACATAAAAATGGTTAATAGTAGATGATAGGAGATAATAGTAGAAATTCAAAACATTAAAATAAATCAAAATAGATTAAAAACAACTAATGCACTTATTTAAATAATTAATAATAACAAATATAATGTCATTAACATGTTTCTAAGGATCATATAATCATATATTAAAAAGTGTATATTTGAAAACGTATATTTTACAAATTTGAAAATAATGTTAATATTTTAGTTAATATTAAAATTAATTATAATTAAATAAACATTACTTTAAAATACACAAAAAAATTAATTTATATTGGAACAAAAAATTTAAGCCTATTTATAAACTAATTATTTAATGTTAATGCACTTATTTGTATTACAGATTAATGATATGTAAAAAAATTAGAAATTTAATAGATATTTAACATATTTTATTAGTTTGTTACAACAAATTAGACCAAAATACAACACAACACTTATCAATGTATGAGAAAATACAACTTTTCTACACTAAAAAATATGTATGATGACTGATGCAAATTGTCTTGAAGTAAATATCTTTTCACTTTTCTGAAAATTGTATTAAAAAATTAAGACTAAACCCTAAACCCTTCAATGTTGCAAATGAAAATATAAATTATAAATAACTGAACCCTAACTCTTAAACCCCATGACTTAAAAACATGATAGAAATTATAACTTGAGTTGTATAACTGAACCATAACCCTTATGTATTGCAAGTCAGATAAGATGATAGAAATTAGGCGACAATCTTCCTGTAATTGCAAAGAAAAGGACATATTGGGAACAAAAACTTAGAAATTGAAAGTTGTAATAAAATTTAAATTATAAATTAAATCTTAGAAATCAAAATTTAGAAATTAAAAATTAGAAATCAAAATGTGGTAATCATGAACTTAAAGATATATTTTCTGTATTAAAAAATATGGATAGGTAGAAGTGGAAACAATAGTAGCAAATACAAAATGAATGCTTTCAAAGATAAAACCAAACATGTATTTTTTTTCAATTGAAAATTAGAAATCATATTAGAAAATACAAAGAGATGGACAGTTTGTGCCTTTAACAGAGAAAATGAAGCATATGCAGTTTTGGAAGAATGAAGCTTACTTGAATTTTTGATATAAAAGCAACAGTAAGAATGAACCATATGAGATAGTAAAAACATTGCAGGCTGAGAGAAAAGTAATAAAAAATGCAACTCAAAATACCAAAATTCAACATCTAAATATTTCACGTTTCCAAAATTCAAAATGTGAACATTTCAGCTAATCAAACGAAGAGAGAAAACAACAATTCAACTCCACAAATTCCGTTGAATAATCCTTCCGTCGTTTAACAATTTATGTCTACAAAATTCAATTTTCATCACACTCAATAAAAAATTAAATCAAATTATATCAAATGATTAAGTAAAAATAAACAAAAGTTCATAAACTATAATAAAAATAATTACCTCAAACCCACAACCTTGGCGGAAGAAGAACGCTGTCAGGTTCATCACTGTTAAGCATCTTTATAGCCATCGCAATGGAACCAAAATCTAAAACAACATCATTATCAACATCGTTAAATTAAAACCTAAATCAAAATCAGAAACTAAAACAACAAATTAGGTGATACAGAGGGTAACTGATTCACTATAACAGACACACGTTGTATCCAAGATCTGCTGGTTTTATAGAAATACATTAAAATCCAAAATATTTATATTTTAATATGAAGAAAATCCAAAAGTCATAAAAGTAGATAAAAAGCTAGAAAGGTTAAGACCAAATCAAATAATTAATTCTCTCAATATTAATGCTAATAAATTTGAAAGAGACTGTATGTAAAACTTATGAAGACTTTTTGACCAACCAATAGGAATGAACATTGGGTATTACCATTAATTAAAATTAAAAAAAATAAATGAAAGAAACCAAACCAACACGTGAATTTTTTTCCATCATTTCAATCACCTCTCAACTCGTTTAACCATGGAAAAGAAAAACTCATGCCCTTTTTATGACCAAACTCCATGAAAACAAACTAAGAGTTTCCATCCAAACACAATTGAAACATACCAAAAACAAATTCCCTCAAACTCAAACCCCCAATCTGAATCTCATCTCAGAATTTATGGACAACAAACCATACGCACAAATCGATTCAAGAAAACAAACCCTAAAATCCTAAAATCGCTCGGAATAAACATCAAGAAACAACAATTAAAAGGAAAAAATGTTTTACAACATCAACATCATTGAAAATGGAGCAAAAAAAGGTTACCTACGAAGATGATAATTTCTCTGGTAACGAAATCGAAGCTTGACGGATACTATATTTTGATTCCTTATTTACTTTTGTTCATTGATTCTCTCTTCTACTGCTGGAAAACTCTTCTTATAGTTATGTTGTGTTGTTGCTTATTGAGGATTTTTATGTGGTTGGTGAGTTTTGGAAAAGGATATCAAATACCATGATTGATGAAAAACAAAAAAGTGTAAGATGAAGGAAGAAGCATACCGTATTGAGATAATTTTTCAAACAAAAAAAAGAAGAAGAGTGGAAGATGCAGTGAAGATGAAAGATTTGTCTTTCAATGATGAAGGAAAAAGCAAGGAGGACGAAAGAAGTGCAAGGGTTTCAATTTTTCTACGTTTAAAAAGTAGATGGGAAAAAATGGGTTTCGAAGAGGGAGTGAAGCGAATCTAAAGGTGGAAGCCGCTTATTTTAGGGTTTGACGGCCAAGGAGAGAGGATGGAGACAAAATGGAAGAGAGACGGAAAATATTGTTATTGTCTTCAGATTGTCGTGTGAATCTCAATAGTTTATTTGATATTGTTTGGAATATATAGAGGGAGAATAATGATACCCAAAAATTTAGTTTATTTGATATTCCAATGAAATAATTAATTTGGCTGCTGCAATATTCCAATAAAAAAATTAAATTAATTAGGCTGCTGCAATGAGAGCATAGAACGTAGTGCAACTTTTTTCATATTCCAATAAAGAACTTTTGCATTAAATTAGTTGTTGGAATGTAATCATGATTAGATGTGTAATTACTCTCAGGGGTATGTAAAACCATGTTTAATTGATTGTGATTAGGGTAATTAAGGGAATTTGGTGGTAATTGATTTTTATATATTAAAGTAGATTAATGAGTTGGTGAGTTTTGGAAAAGGATATCAAATACCATGATTGATGAAAAACAAAAAAGTGTAAGATGAAGGAAGAAGCATACCGTATTGAGATAATTTTTTCAAACAAAAAAAAAAGAATAGTGGAAGATGCAGTGAAGATGAAAGATTTGTCTTTCAATGATGAAGGAAAAAGCAAGGAGGACGAAAGAAGTGCAAGGGTTTCAATTTTTCTATGTTTAAAAAGTAGATGGGAAAAAATGGGTTTCGAAGAGGGAGTGAAGCGAATCTAAAGGTGGAAGCCGCTTATTTTAGGGTTTGACGGTCAAGGAGAGAGGATGGAGACAAAATGGAAGAGAGAAGGAAAATATTGTTATTGTCTTCAGATTGTCGTGTGAATCTCAATAGTTTATTTGATATTGTTTGGAATATATAGAGGGAGAATAATGATACCCAAAAATTTAGTTTATTTGATATTCCAATGAAATAATTAATTTGGTTGCTGCAATATTCCAATAAAAAAATTAAATTAATTAGGCTGCTGCAATGAGATCATGATTAGATGTGTAATTACTCTCAGGGGTATGTAAAACCATGTTTAATTCATTGTGATTAGGGTAATTAAGGGAATTTGGTGGTAATTGATTTTTATATATTAAAGTACATTAGTATTTTATGGTTATTTTTGTTGAGAATTAAGTGTGAGGAAGAAATCCACATTGATTAAAAAAAGGAAAGAAAGAACACTTTATAAGTGAGAGAATCTACACACTTATCACCTTAAAGTGTGTTTGGATGGAGCATTTTAACGAGGAAAAGTAATTTTTTGAGGGAATTGAAAATGATTTGACCAAAATCCATTGTTTGGATGAAAAATATAGAGAATTGTTAAAATGATGTAAATTTATGAAGTATTTTATTCAAGTTAAATTTAAAGAATTTCTAATGACACCAAAAGGTAAAGAATTTGAAATTCCTTCATAACTTAAGTGTTAAATTGTTTATTATTAATTTTTCTAAATTTACAAAATGGTCTAATACTTTATTAAAATTATAAATTTATCCAAAAAAATTTCATAAAATTACAAATAAGTCCCTAATAATTTTTCAAATTTATAAAATGGTCCCTTAAAATTTTCAAAAATTGCAAATTAGTCCCTATTTTTTATATTTTAAATTTGGCTAAAAAGTTTTAAAATTGATGAAAATGACAAAAAAAATTTAACAATGAATCATTTTAATACTTCATCCAAACCAAAAAAAAATTAAAATTGAATGAATTTCAATTGAATCATTTGAATTGCTTAGAATTTTAAATTCCTTGAAAATTCATAATTGCCTCATCCAAACACACTCTTAGAGTATGTTTGGATGAAGCATTTTAATAGGTAATGTAATGTTTTGAGAGAATTTAAAATGATTTGCATAAAATTTATTGTTTGGATACAAAATTGATGAATTGTTAAAATGATGGAAATTTATGGAGTATTTTATCTAAGTTAAATTTAATCATTTTAAAATGATACTAAAAACTAAAGAATTTGAAATTCCTCTCATTCTCCTTAGAATGTATTTGTTACTATTATTTTTTTAAATTTTACAAATTGATCCTCCTATTTTCCAAAATTACAAAATTGACCCCAAAATTTTTCAAATTGGTCCTTACTAATTTTTAAAATTTATAATTTGGTCCTTCAAATTTTTAAAAATTACGAATTGGTCCCTACTTTTCAATTTGATCAAAAAATTTAGATTTTATAAAAAATGACCTCAAAAATCTAACAATGAATTATCTTAATACTTCATCCAAACAAAATATTTTAAAAATGAATGAATTTCAATTGAGTCGTTTGAATTACTTTGAATTTTAAATTTCTTTAAATTTCTAATTACCTCATCCAAACACACTCTTAAAGTTTTAGGGGGAGATGTGGTGTGTCTTTCGCAAAGATGTATCTTAATTAAAATGCTCCTTCGTTGACTCCCTCGAGTTGCCTCCAACAATTATATCAATTTTATTACCTTTTTAAAAATGCTATTTTTCTTCTTTATTGAATCTCATTGTTTGAACTCATTTTATCTTACTGTAACTCTGACTTGAGAGAAATCAATGTCAAAACGAACTTATTAATATTATCTATATTGTACTTTAACTTAATTTATGATTAGAGATCATTTTAACTAAATTCATAAATTGATATTTTAAAATCAATTATCATATTTAATTATTTTTATTTATTACAAATTATTGTGTTGAAATATTTTTAAGTTAGTTGTGTGACATGACTAATTGATGAATTTTCATTAAATAACAGTGTAAAATAGTAGGGGTGGCAAAACGGGCCGGGGCCCGCCGGGCTGCCCGCGCACCCGCCAAAAATTGGCGGGTTGGGTTGGGATTTTAGGCTCGCTGCTCGCCAAAGTCCGCCCCGCCAAAACCCGCCGCCCGCCATACCCGCCCCGCCAAAGCCCGCTGCTTGCCAAAACCCGCTCCTCCTCCAAAACTCACTCTTTTTTTAGTTAATTCTAGTAATTACAATTCTTGATGGTTTATTTTATACATTTATTTATAAATATATGTAATATTTTTTAGAGTAAATTTGTTAAAAAATTACTTTTATAAAAAAATGTTTTAAAAAATAAGTAAAAAGTTTAATTAAAAGGTAAAAAAAGCATATTAATCTATTAAAAAAATATAAATAAAAATAGGCGGGTAAGCCCGCCGCCCGCCAACCCACCATCTTGGCGGGGCGGGTATGATTTTGATGTCCATTTTACTTGGCGGGCATGCCCGCCCCGCTCGTTTTTTGGCGGGCATAAGGCGGGGCGTGCGGCGGGCGGCCCGTTTTACCACCCCTATAAAATAGTGTACTACCTTAAACCTTAAACAATAAAATATCAGACTTTTTAATTAAATAATTTTTTAAAATATTTTTGAGGCACAAAACGATAACTGCATTGATGACCTTTGCTTTGTGTTGGGATGACCATGATTTAATCATTATATTATAATATAAATCTATAATTATATTATAATATAAATCTATATCTATAATCTATAATATATAAGAAAATTATATGTTGCTCCAAATACCAAAATGCCCCTATTGCTCTTCTATTGTGCCATATGGATAGTTTCTCCATCCAACTTCTCTTTCTTTCTTACATTTTCTTCTTTGTTTCAAATTCACAAATAAATATATTTAATAAAATAAATTTTTGTACCAATCAAATCAATCTTCACATTGTCAATGCATATACCAACTTTTACTATACATTGTCAATTCATTCACCTATACATATATAATATAGTATTAAAATATTTTATTTCAATTTTCTCTTTCTTCATAAATTTCAAATTCAAATAATATTTCTCTACTCTTAATGAATTAATATATCTTCCTATCTTTTATTCTTATTTTTAAATATTATTTTCTTTTTTATATTAATAAGATTTTTCTTTAATTTTTCTCATACTTTTTTCATTCAAATTTTTTTACCTTCTATTATTCACATATTTTATAAAAAAATTATATTTTTTATTAAAAAATCTTATTGATTTAAGTGTTTTTACGGGTACCAGACATTTTTTTATACATTCAATTTTTTTTACGGGTACCAGACATTTTTTTATACATTCAATTTTTTTTACGGGTACCGAAAATTTTTCTATACATTCAATTATTATTTCTTCACGGGTATCCGATATTTTTCAATATATTTTCCTCTACTCCTAATGAATTAATATATATTCCTATCTTTTATTCTTATTTTCAAATATTATTTTCTTTTTTATATTAATAAGATTTCTCTTTAATTTTTCTCATACTTTTTTCATTCATAACTTTTTTAGCTTCTATTTTTATTACATTTTTTTAGCTTCTATTATTCACATATTTTATAACAAAATTATATTTTGTATTAAAAAATCTTATTGATCTAAGTGATTTTACGGGTACCCGACATTTTTTTTATACATTCAATTTTTTTTACGGGTACCGAATTTTTTTTTATACATTCAATTATTATTTTTTTACGGGTACCAGGCATTTTTCAATATATCTTCCTCTACTCTTAATGAATTAATATATATTCCAATCTTTTATTCTTATTTTCAAATATTATTTTCTTTTTTATATGAGTGAAGTCTCATTTTAGTCCCTCACAAAAACTGTAGAGGTCAGATTAGTCTCTGAGAAATAAAAAGTCCCTATTAAATCCTTTACAAAATTTAACCGAGCCATGTTAGTCCCTCTACTAATATTTTTTTAAACCAATTTTTTTTTACTTTTGAACCTTGGCTGGACCACCAGTGAAGACCCATTTTAGTCTCTCACAAAAAAGGAGGGTCCAAATTAGTCCCTGAGAAAAAAAAGTCTCTATTTAATCCCTTACAAAATTTAACTGAGTCATGTTAGTCCCTCTTTTAATATTTTTTAAACGATTTTTTTCGTATTTTTAAACTATGACTAGACTTGACAAGATAAACCTACTTTTAGAAATTGAGTACGGGTCAGAGGCTGAGTTTTTTTGCACATGGTCTTCAGAGTCTAAGTTTCCACCAGAAGCTGGGTTCCCTATATATGAGACATTAAAATCTTATCATTCAAAATTTGAGTAATCATATTCTGATCTTTCAGAATCTAAGTCTCAAGCTTCTCTTCATATGTTCCTATCAGAGTCAGAGTCCGGTAAATTCTTTTACTAATGATCCTGCACACTTGAACATATGTTAGTGTACCTAATTGTTCATTAAATACTTTGTTATCATAAAAACCTAAGGGATATGGTATAAACTAATTTTCTTCCAATATTTTTGCCACAAGTATTATTTCCAAAAGAAAGAAATTATCATAAATCACCTTAGTAACAAAACTAAACCTTCCTAAAAGATAATTAACAACTAAAACAATAACGACACCTAGTACACAAGAATACATAACGACAAAAATCATAGTCACCCACTCATAAGCCTGATAATAAACCAAACAAAGAAAATAACATTGTGGTATCACGATGATTTATCTACAACCCCTTCATAAATAATTTCAATTCAACAGTCGTAAAATAGGAGTCCAGTCACAATTTAAAAAAAATTGATTTGAAAAAAATACTAAAAGAGGGACTAGCATGGCTTGATTAAATTTTGTAAAGGATTAAATATACTTTTTTTTCTTAGGGACTAATTTGGACTCTTCCTTTTTTGTGAGGGATTTAAATGAGTCTTTATTAGCAGTCCAGGCACGGTTCAAAAGTAAGAAAAAAAAACCGA
Source organism: Vicia villosa (assembly GCF_029867415.1). Lineage (NCBI taxonomy): Eukaryota > Viridiplantae > Streptophyta > Magnoliopsida > Fabales > Fabaceae > Vicia > Vicia villosa. The sequence goes on from NC_081181.1 coordinate 150,877,005, forward strand.
TTTTAAGAAAATGTTAGTTGAGGGACTAACATGACTCGGTTAAATTTTGTAAGAGATTTAATAGGGACTTTTTTTTTTCTCAGGGATTAAATCGACCTATACAGTTTTTGTGAGAGACTAAAATGGGACTTCACTCTTTTTATATTAATAAGATTGCTCTTTAATTTTTCTCATATTTTTTTCATTCATAATTTTTTTAGCTTCTATTTTTAATTACATTTTTTAGCTTCTATTATTTACATATTTTATAACAAAATTATATTTTGTATTAAAAAAATCTTATTGATCTAAATGTTTTTACGGGTACCAGATATTTTTCTATACACTTAATTAGTTTTTTACGGGTACCGAACATTTTTCTATACATTCAATTATTATTTTTTCACGGGTACCAGACATTTTTCCATACATTCAATTATTTTTTTTATGGGTACCAGACATCTTTCTATATATACATTCAATTATTATTTTTTAACGAGTACTAGACATTTTTCTATTAAAAAATATACATCTAAAACAAATGCGCGTCCCGTACCAGAACCCGTACGAACGCACGGGTTTGTTACTAGTTAACTACATAGGAACTTATATTAGAATTGCGTTTAGGCCCTAAATCCTAAGTTCATCTATATACTGCCAAAAAAAAAAAAAGTAGTATTGGGATCATGCCTCTCTTACTTCAAAATGCAATGAAATAAATTACTATCACTTGTTTAATGATA